>NC_137820.1:64210679-64213179 GCF_963921795.1 Nannobrachium achirus | reverse complement strand
ATAAAGTAATAATATTACAGTAATATATTACTAAGTAACGTTTTACTTTCCAACACTGCAAAGAAAACAAAGGATATTTATTCATGACCCATGAAAATGGTTCCACAACCCAAAAGGGGTTCTCATCCCACTGTTTGGGAAACGTTGTACTAAGAGACTGAGCCACCACCAGGCAGCCTGTTCTCTTGTTTGATATTTAACACTGATATCACAAAGTATTTACGTTACAAATATAAGTATTGTTCATTTGGTTTCCCTTCCCTGTCATTCATCCTCATCGTTGTCATTGTCACACTGACCTGGACGTCACGGCCACTGATGTGCATGCGGCTGATACTGTAGGAGGGGTAGGACCCTTCTGTCCAGTAGATCATCTGCTGCTGATAGTCAAAGCCCAGAGCCTCTGCCCTGCTGGTCTGTCACAGCACATCAGTTGTGTTCTCAGACAGGGTCTCAGACAGGAATACATTCCAGCATGTCTAAAGCAGTGTGTGTAGAATATAGTATATAGGATTACATAGGATGTGTTTTTATGTCTAATGGTTTTCACCTGTTTGAGACTTGTGGAGCTGGAGCCGTCCAAGTTGATCTTCATCAGTTGTTTGTAGGTGGCTACGATGAGGAAGGGCTCCACCTCTGCAGAAAGTGAGACATTACATTTGAGTTGGTTTACATTTTTAAATACACACCCTGCAAAGCAAAACTCTAATTACAATATTTGACTGCTGATAAGTATTCAACAAATGAAGCTCTGTCTGTCTGTCTGTCTGTCTGTCTGTCTGTCTGTCTGTCTGTCTGTCTGTCTGTCTGTCTGTCTGTCTTCCTTTCTTTCTTTCTTTCTTTCTTTCTTTCTGTAAGTGTTAGTGCCCTACAACACATATGGTGATATTTAGAATTTACAGTGAATAAAAAGGTCAGTTTAATAGTAAATACAGCAGCTTCACTTTGTCAGTGTCAGACAGAGAGAGAGAGAGAGAGAGAGAGAGAGAGAGAGAGAGAGAGAGAGAGAGCGAGAGAGAGAGACTCTTACCTGGTGTGGTGTGTGTTGGTTCAGTCGGGATAGCTGAGGAGAAACAAAGTAAATGAGCTTCAGTGCAACAGCTGGTTGGTTGGTTGTAGATGTGGTTTATCTGTTGAAATAGAGGACAAGATGTCCTTTGTTTCTCCTGTTTGAGGAGTTTTCAGGAGGTCAAGAACATGTGCTGCAGAGTGAGTACACAGTGAACATGTAGTTTGATGTCATCCTAGATTGAACAACACTCACTGATGAAGACAATGATTTCACCCTAATTTGACAGCAGAGGTCACCCTGTGTCATCCACAACCATGCAGCCAACGCAACGCAGCGCAACGCAAAGCAATGCAACACAATGCAACGCAACACAATGCAAAGCAACACAATGCAACGCAACACAATGCAACAAGTGTCTTAAAGGGACACAATCCTAAACTGACACGTTAAACGTGGCGGAGTACGTTTTGGTGAAAATACCAGGGTCCGACCACTCTAAGGTCACAGGATTTGATCCGGGGCGAGTAGATTTAGGGCCGACTGTTCTTGTATTCCATGGGACATCTATGTGAACATGGATGTCTTGGACAACCAATCATGATACAACATTTTCATAAAGATGTTGCACTGTCAAAGGACATTAGAGAAAACATGAGTAATAATAATTATAAACATTGTAAACAGATGAATAATAAAGCATGAATATTGAAGTCATTCAGTCTCTACTCACAGCAGTCAGCAGGTTCATCTGACCGGTCCCCACAGTCATCTACTGAGTCACATTTCCATGACAATGGAATACACTTGTAGTTCTGACAAACAAACTGAGGGGGGAGACAGAGGACTGTGTTTAGAATCAGTAATGCATCAAAAGAAGACACGAGACATAGAGGGTCTTTTTCAATCTGCCTACTTGTACAGACCATAGAGTATATATATATATATAATAGAGAGCAGACAGCCCCGCCCCCAGCCATTCACTTCAATGCAAGTGCTCAGTGGCGTTTTGAAGCATGCGGAAGTAGCTGAATCCAGGTGCATTCTGGGGGAAATTGGCACCAAATTTGGTGCCAAAATGTTTGACGTCGAGACGTAATGACGTCACGAACGACGTCGACGTCCATTGAACCCTATTGTAGACCCCAGCGGTGCGCTCTTATGCTCGTGCATGTATGTTTCACCCCGCCTGAAATTCCAGCTTTGGCCAGTAGGGCGGCCGCTTCAACGTTTACAAGCCGTTCCGGGGGCTTGGTACAGACTCCCGTCCTCCCGAACTTGTAAACGTTGTCTGTGCCCAAGTACCATTCCAATCCTCAAGTCTGCATCTGAGTAAGTAGAGACCAAATACCAGGATGTAGACTTGATCCTCCCACTTTTAAGTTTGCTCTGGATTAGACTTGCGCTGACTTTCCACAGCAAATTACCCACAATGCCTTTCACCATTTCTTCTTCTCTTTCTTGCTTTTCTGTCAATAAACGGTTCAACAG
>NC_137820.1:64150679-64205679 GCF_963921795.1 Nannobrachium achirus | reverse complement strand
CGTTTCCAAATTAGGACCTGCCCAGCCAGTGGTAAGTGTAAATCAACAGGGTTGGGTAAAGGGTGAAATCATCTTATTGGGTTGGGATTGTATATCAAAAAAATTGCTTAAAAGTGACCTTACTGTTGGGTTAATGTGATACTGCTGTTGGGTTGGGATCTTACTCCCAATAATGGCTAAAAAGTAACTTTGTTATTGAGTTGGAATAGTACAACCAATGATTTTTAAACTATTTATACATTGCTTTTTCAATGACCTTTTTATGGTTAAGCCACTCAAGCTTGCTGAGTAAATTTTACATTAAGTATAACACAACACAAATGATTGCGTGGTGCTTCACCTTAAATTGTTAGCACCCCTGTTTGTATGTGTCAGTCTGGGATTATGACTGGGCTACACACTGCCATCATCTGTAATACATTGTTGTTTTCTCTATCTTAAAACAATAAAATAATTGAAAAGTTTGTAAAAATATCTGTATGGGAGCACAGTTGCATGCTGGGTAACTGCCCGCCCACTTAGTTTAACCCAATAGTGGTTATTTATTTCACAAACCAATGTGTTGATAGACAGAGAGGGCGGGTCTAGTTTAACCCAACAAGTGATACATGCAGTTACACAACTGTTGGTCAAATCAAAACCCAATGGCTCGCACCAAGGGTTGGGTTAGAAATCAATTCATTTTATTTCATCGTCTGGGCGGGAAACTATAACCCAACAGATGGATTGCATATATTTAATCCAAATTTGGTCAAGCACACCCAATTTCGTACCCAATTTTGTCGAGATAACCCAATATTGGACCAAATTCTGTCTACAATTTCTAACCCAGCAGTTGAATTAAGATTTTAACCCAGTATTTTTAAGGGTGTGGTGACTAGGGAAGGTTAGACGATCGCCGATTTTCGGATGAAAATCATTTATTTCGGTAAATACGGGAAAGTACGGGAAAAGACGAGCGGCTGCCCCTCCCCCCCTAGGAAGTCCGATATAGTACGGTTTTAATATTAAGGGGCTCCCCGTGGCTTAGCTCTGGTCCATAGCGTTAGTGGAGTTCTCCCTAACGCTATGTTCCTCTACCTCCGTATTCCTTGGCAAAACCGGAAAACCCCGCCGTCTGGTCCGAAAATAACAAAAACTGTTTCGCCCCTCATCAAACCAAAGGTATCAGTGGACAGTTGAAAGCTTACTCTACTTAGTGGACGCGGGCTGAGCCCCCCACCACACGATTAAAATACATTTCTAGGGCAAAATGAAAAATATTCTACCGGATGGAGACTCCATTTCTTCTCGTTTTTCACTATTTGTCGTCGCCATCAAGGTGCCAACTCACTACTGCCGCGCAGGTCAGAGGACCGAATTACACTGAGCATTAGTCTCACTGGGTGTTATTCAACTCTGCGACGTTGGAAGCGCTGTTTCGTAAAAACCTGGAAGAGCGTATCCATCCGGTGGAATATTTTTCATTTTGCCCTAGAAATGTATTTTAATCGTGTGGTGGGGGGCTCAGACCTCGTCCACTAAGTAGAGTAAGCTTTCAACTGTCCACTGATACCTTTGGTTTGATGAGGGGCGAAACAGTTTTTGTTATTTTTGGACCAGACGGCGGGGTGTTCCGGTTTTGCCAAGGAATACGGAGGTAGAGGAACATAGCGTTAGGGAGAACTCCACTAACGCTATGGACCAGAGCTACCCGTGGCTTACAAAGTGTTAATATAGGCTATTCATATACACATTTCTATTTTTAAAAACATTATACTGTATAACAGTAGATACTGGATAGGATGGTTGACATTTGGAAAAAGGAATTAAAGAACAGAGCCAGCGTTGTGTTTTATTTTATTTTTGTAAAGTGCACAATGACTGTTGAGTGAGCGCATTTTATCCTCTGTTGGAACAAAAGAACAAATGTATGAATGCGTCCAACTTGTAGTGATATGGCAATAAATATAATTATAATTCCCCTTTGTGTGAGACTTCCATAGTAGACATGTTCCCGCAACTTCTGTTGACTTTAGGCTATTGACCTGACATCAGTCAACACTGTCCTTCCTCTGTACCTCTGTTTATGACACACACACACAGGTGTCTCCCGCCTGAAACAACGGCTCTTAAGATATGCATACTATAACCCCTTTGATCTGTCCTCTATGGCACTCTCCTCCTCTTCCCCTCCCTCCATCTCCCTCTCCCCCCCCTCTGTCACACACACACACACACACACACACACACACACACACACACACACACACACACACACACACACACACACACACACACAAACACACACACACACACACACACACACACACACACACACACACACACACACACACACACACCCCACCTCCTCCCTACCCCCTATTCTCCCCCCATCTCTCTTTCTCTCTCTCCCTCTGTCTCTCTCTCTCCAATCTGTACCTGTCTTTATATCTATGTAAGGAATGTACTGTATGCCTTATTATGAGTTCCATCATATACCATTCTGTAATGTATTGTTTCTATATGATGATTGACAATGAATCAATATACTGTATGTATATACTGTCTGACAAAGGCCAGCTAAATATGTACTTTTGTATGCGTATCTGCTTGACCAGCCTGTAATGACCCTCCCATCCCTAAAGGAAGGAGGAGTCGACCTATGCTATATATACTGTATATTTGCTGTCATTCTGGGTCTCATCCTCTGCTGACAGCCCACGTGCTGTTGGTAGACAAATGGGCCCGGACACATCTATGCTTTCTCTCATTGGCAGACTGTCAATGAGACAGAGTATCCATTTTGACTGTGTTCGTGATCAATAAAAAACACCAGAAAGCCAGACCCAGTTGTCCTTATTTGAAACATCTCTAAACACCGTTTGCCTCCGAGATGTACTATGTTACGTCCCAAAACCGCCCTATCAGTAGATCTGCCCAAAATATAGGCCTATTCACAGAAACGTGCAGTGAAATGCCCTGAAGCAAGCTGAGACTGTGACATCATTGAGTATGCTGCTATTCCAATAGCAGAACTAACCTCCTCCTGTCCTCGGAAGTCCCTTCTCCCAAGGAGAACTTGCTAGTCTGAACTCCCAAGGAGGGAAGTCCAAGTCACCAAGTATTTGATTTGATAATCGGCCAGAGCTATATTTTCGTCCATGCCTCATCCCTGAACTTCTTTGCTTCTTTTATTCTTTTCTTTTCTTTACTATTTTGAAAAACATTTAAAAATATTTCAAATAGCCGATCTACATCAACATGTTGTGAGCTTGTAGATCATCTATTTGAAATAGCTACAAATGTTTTCAAAATAGTAAAAGCAATTGCAAAAATGTTTAGGGATAATGCATGTACGAACATAGGGCCCATAAAGTCATAAAAAGTAACACCAGTGAAGCTGAGGTGAATCACCTGGCTGGCAGTGCAGCTGGACATGCACTGCTTGTTGTCAGCTGACCAGTAGGAGTAGAAGTCGGTGGGACAGGAACACTTGTAGCCTCCTCCAGGTGAGAGCAGACACAGGTGACTGCAGCCTCCATTGTTGCTCTGACATGGATGACCAGACACTGCAGGGTGGAGAAAACATGCACACATGGAATGAATATGAAAACACACACCTATATGTTTCTACACAGCTTCATAAACCTTTTGGACCCAAAACAATGCATCTACAGTATAAGTTTTGTAACGCGTCACAATGTGAACTTGACATTTGTTCTTCTTTTTGTTGGTGGCTGAACAAATAAATACATGTTTAATGATATGGCCAGTAGGCAGGGTGTTTGTATAACACTTTTCATAACATTTCAAATAATAGAAAAATAATAAATAAATGTTATAAAACAGCATGAAGAGCAATAAAGAGAGTTGTAAACAGTAGATGGTTTGTCTTTACTGTGAAAATACACTTTCATTGATTGATTGATTGATTGATTGATTGATTGAAGACTTTTTTGCATTGGAAAAAGTACAGTTTCATGACTGTACAGTTCACTGGTACAAGGTCTACTAAAAGGAGATCCTAGAAAAGACTACGCTTATTTCCATAGGAAACCATTTAAAGGGATATTCCACTTTCAACAGGGAGCAGTGGTAGGGCCTCTCTCCACATACACACCCATTGTAACTTCAAACTCCATTTTAACCATGATAGATTCATTAAAAACACCCATTATTTTTTCTGGTGACTCATACTACCCTCCTAATACGTGAGCAGGCCGTGTTTTTTCATTAATTTTTAATCATTATTTGGGAAAATGGAAAAAATGAAATACAACAAAATAATTATTAAAAATAAATGAAAAAAGTTATCGAAAAAACACGGCCTGCTCACATATTAGGAGGGTAGTATGAGTCACCAGACAAAATAATGGGTGTTTTTAATGAATCTATCATGGTTAAAATTAAGTTTGAAGTTACAATGGGTGTGTGTGGGGAGAGGCCCTGGGCCTGGAGGGCCTGGTAACATTTACATCAAATATCTAAATATTCAATCAAGCTAATTAAAAACTGTTCAGGGTATTCATAAAAGCCTGATTAGATGATAAAACTACCAAACGTTTTTTTGAAAGTGAAATATCCCTTTAAGTATCTCATATAACATTGAATGACAGACGGATAGAACACAGTACTATGCAGTAATATAGTAAGGGAAAAAAGGGGGAAAACAATTTAAAAATAAAAAAAATAAAAACATCATACAGTAGGTAAATACAAAGAGGGGTCAGGGGAGGGTAGGGCTGGGCTATGTTTGTTTTTATCAGTTGCGAACGGCTGCTGCCTGTAAGTGGTTTTTCAGGGCGATTTTAAAGGATGCTAGTGATCCACACTCCTTTAAGGCCTTCGGTAAGGCGTTCCACATTTTTGTGGTTTAGCAGAAGAACAAGTTTGACCCTTTCTTTGAGGTGACTCTTGGTTGAACGTGATCTGTGGCGCTGCCTCTGGTGTTGTAATTATGGACATCTTTAACCTTTATAAAGTATTTTGCCAGGTACATGGGTATCTTAGTGGTGTAGTGTATCTTGTACACCAGGCCCATTGCAAGTTGCTGTACTCTGTCATCTACTCTGAGCCACCCCACTCTTAACTGGTGAGTAGCGGTGAGGTGAGTCTGATAGGGAAGGTTAAGCAGGACCCTAATTAGTTTGTTTTGGGCTGTTTGGAGCGTAGTTTTTAGGGCTTGTGGGGCATCCCGATACCATACGTGCCGTGGACTCCGTAGTCAAAGAAGGGCTGGACTATTGCACCAGCTATGCAGTGATGGGCAGTAGCTAGCTACAAGTAGCTTAGCTACATAGCTTAACTACATTTCTAAGTAGCGTAACGGAAGCTAGCTACATTTCTCTGGGGATAGCTTGTAGTGTAGTTGAGCTATATTTAATCAAGAGTAACTAGTAATCTAGCTTACTAAAGTAGCTGGGCCATCACGGTCGGGATGAATAAATTAATTAATAGAACATTACAAGTGTCCCCAATAGTGAGGGCCGGGGTATACATTTAATTTAAAGCCAGACAGAAGGTTTCCAGTTTCAGTCTGTTTTATAATAAACATTTTTTCTGCCTGCATTTTTTGCCTGCATGCCCATTTGTTTGGTGGAAAAAAAGAAGAAAGAAAAAGTAGTTTTGATGTAGCTAGCTATTTTTGTCCTGTAGCTTGTAGTGTAACTTGCTACATTTCTCTGGGGATAGCTTGTAGTGTAGTTGAGCTATATTTAATCAAGTGTAACTAGTAGCGTAGCTCACTATATTTTCCAAGTAGCTTGCCCATCACTGCAGCTATGGTCTTCAGTGTGTTGAAATTGACCATCGGGGCGATCCTCTGTAGGAAACAAGTTCGTTGGTTGATTTTATTTACTACTTTAGAAGTCATCTTTTCGCTGGAAAGATTAGCTTCAAGGATACATCTTAAGTAGGAGATTTCGTTCAGAGTGTGCACCCTTCAAAGTGTAGCCCTAGCTAGGGTAGTGCTAGCTAGTGTAGTAGGAGATTTACGTTTTGTTTTCATATTTTTTGACTCTGTTTTGTATTTGTGTCGTTGCTCCTGCCTCCCTTCCCATCACAAAACCACCACAATGGAAACATTTCCTTTTGAAATCATTTTCAATTAAGTGATCAATCAATCAATCAATCAATCAATCAATCAATCAATCAATCAATCAATCAAACAAACAGACCCTCAGGTTGTCTATAGGGATGGTAGATGTGGAGGTCAGTTGGTTTGTCCAGGTTGCTGATGACTGTGGTCTTGTTGGTTCCATGAGTCTTGTTGGCTCTGTAGATGGAGCCTCTGGTCTTCCGGTCTGTCCAGTAGATGTGATCCTCAAACACAGTGATACAATAGATGATGTTGTCCTGACTCACAACTATGGACACACAAAACCAGAACAGTCTCAAAATTATTAAATAAATTAACTAAATATTATAAAGTATGTTATAACACTAGTTCAAATAAATAGGTTACGTATACAATAGTAACGAAATAATTACTTTGTGTGTGCATGCAAGTGTTTGTACTTGCGTGTGTGTATTGCGTGTGTGTATTGCGTGTGTGTGTGTGTGTGTGTGTGTGTGTGTGTGTGTGTGTGTGTGTGTGTGTGTGTGTGTATGCATTTGTGTGTGCGTGTGTGTGCGCGTGCACATGTGCGTGCATTTGTGTGTGTGTGCGTGCGTGCGTGCGTGTGTGTGTGTGTGTGTGTGTGCGCGCGTTACCTGTGTGTCTGTTGGTTCCATCCAGGTTGGCAAACTCAATGTGTTTCTCCTCGTTGGTCCAGTAGATGTGATCGTTGATGTAGTCTAACGTCAGGCCTGTGGGCTGGGAGATCTTATCTTTCACGATGACCATCCTGTTGGAGCCGTCCATCCCCATCCTCTCTATGTGGGGGTTGTTGTCACTACTGTGTGACCAGTACAAGTATCTGTCAGGGAGACACTGTGTCAGGGTCACTATTCACAACTAATCACACATACAGTACAGTACAGTACTACTGGAATACAATATGATGAATAGTTCATACCAGGGTTGTTATAGTGAAATAAAACTATTGAAATAACTGTTAAAGGTTTAACTTTTGAAAAAAATAACTTTTTTGATTATGTTTGCAATATCGAGAATTAAAAGCTCTCTGTGAGGAGGTTTGGTAAACATAAATCCAGAGTGCAGCCTAGCAGAGTGACCACCAGTGTTGTGGAGCGGAGCTGGGCTTCACCAAGGATAATTAAGTGTGCCTGCTATGCAATAGCAGAACACTTATTGTAATCCGCCATACTTAAGTAAGTAAGTAAGTAAGTAAGTCGGTAATGTTCTTGCAAATTTCGGCACGTAATAAGTGCCGCACGATTTACGCCACCGCCGCAATATATACATCAAAACGTGCGGCTCGGCCGGGAATGGTGTGCTATTACTTTTCTAAGAGAAAAGTTGTATTGTTTAATTGATATTAATTTATTAGTGAATTCATTTTACCCATTGACTTATAATGGGAATCGCAAAAACTCACATTCAATATTTTTTTTCTCGCAAACCATAGGGGCTACAGTTTCAAAACTTGGAGAGGAGATTTATAATGATATCAAGGATTAAATAAAAAATAATTTCGTCAGTTGGCCTCATGGTGGCGCTATAACAGTCCACTTTACCTTTCGGCCTGTAACTCTTGAACCGTGGGTCGGAAAATAAAAATTCCCTTTTCCCTGGATTCCTTGGGTCATGACGCATCTCCTCATATAGGCCACGCCCATTTGCGTCAGGATAGATTTTCCGCCATTTTGAATTTTCTTCAAAACACACTTTTTGCTCCTTTTCCTACATATTTTCTCCAAATGTCACAACAAAAATCGATACATACGATCTATGGACTCATGCGATAAACATATTTAAACGATATTTTGATAGTCCATACCGTTCTTCCGTAACAGGGTTCCAAAGTTAGCGGGAGGAGCCCGTTTTGTAAGAAGTAGCCATAAATCACAAACGAAACATCCAGTCAACACCAAATTTTAACCACAAGTGGGGGGCGCTATACTGAACATATTACCAAAAGCATTTCCACTTCGACCCATAGGGGGCACCACAAACGCGCAAAACGTAACCGCTAATGCTAATGCTAACAAATGCTAATGCTAACAAATGCTAATGCTAACACATGCTAATGCTAACAAATGCTAATGCTAACAAATATGCTAATGTTAACACATACAAGGTTGCACACACTTAGCGAGCTGCAGGCACACTTAAAATTTCTTAGAAATTTTCTTTTCTAGTTAGCTTTTATGTTCTCCTCCTTTCACTAATAAACCCCAAAATAATGTGAATAATTCCATGACCGTACTAAAAAGCAACCTCTCTGTCTTCTCTCAGTCTCTGCCATGTCACACAGGTGCAAAACTAAATTAAATGAAAACAAGCGTGTGTCACACTAAAAGTGGTGACCCATTGAATAGAATGATAACGAAGTAATGCCATTATTTTGGAAAAGGTAACTAAGTAATCTTATTGCAACGTGTTACTCTGTTACCCAAACAAGTATTCTGATTACATTAATCAGTCAAAATGAAATAAAAATAAGAGCTAATGGAAAAAACTATAATAACCTTGGTTCATACATGGTTCAAAAAGCATGTTTTTATCATTTATTTTAGTCTAATAGGTGTCCTATGTTTAAGCTCCAGAAAGCACGGCCAATCACAATGAAATATTCTACACTCAGTGAAAACATATTATCTAAATAGTACTTGTACTACAATGTTTTTTTAAACAATGTATATGAATCTTTGTAGTGACTGTTTAATTGTAGATCTGCAAGAGGAACAGACTATGATGCAATCATCAGTTTAATGTTTTATGTAATTCAGTCTTCTTGTATCCGTGATGTTTCACAGGATGTTGATAAATTCATTGTGAGGTTGATGATGTCAACACAATGCTCTTACCCGTAGCGTACATCCACAGCCATGGAGCGTGGCTCGTCCAGACCGGTGTTGACCAGGACTGTTCTGTGCAAACCGTTTAGTTTGGACACCTCTATGGTCTCCCTACGCCAGTCACACCAGTACAGGTTTCCTGCCACCCAATCAACAGCCAGACTGGATTGACTGATAAAGGTGTTGTGAAGGACCTGTCAATCAACCATACATGCACTCTGAATATAATCAACATTATGTTTTATTTAGTTTTTAAATCTTTCAAAAGTGTTTTCTCAAAGTGGTGACACCGTGGGGAGGGAGACGAGCGGTACGAAAATGGAGAAATGATAAAAAGAGAATGGGAAGGTGGGGGGTATTTTGTACGAAAATAGCAGATCTACAAGCTCACAGTATGTCACAATGTGGCACGTTGTTAGCTTGTAGATCTGCAGGGGATTTGGGGGATTGTTTTCATAGACCTAGTTGCTGGTTTAGCTTGCAAAATCTGGCAACACACTGATTACAGCTGCAGCCTACTAGGAGGAAGTGAAGACATGTTGAATGAAGCAGCAGAAAAGGGCCGTCCTGGAAAGGCCCAGGAATAATGTGAATATACATCAGTTACATCCATTTGTGAGCTTGTAGATCAGATATTCTTTTTACATATATGCATTCTATTGATAGGGATAGACAGTAGGCTGATAGGAAATGGGGAGAGTAATGAAGTAAAGGCCATCACTATCAGGACTCAAACCCACGACGCGCTGTGAGGCTACACTGAGCCTTGGTGTCTGGACCGCTGTGCCAGCAGGCCGGGCCTACATCAGCTGTTTTCAGAAAACTATTTGGAATATTTTTCAAATCTTATGGGGGTCCCTGCCCTGGCACAACACAATGTTCAGATGGGGGTCCATGGTCAAATACATATTAATCTGGGGGTCCTTGACATGAATTAATTTGAGAACCAGTGCTTTATACAACATTAGATAGAAAGCCCAAATATGCAAACAAGACCAAAAGAACACAACACAAAACTACCAATATTTACAATTATTTGACAGAAAAACACTGTAAGAGACTGAGCCACCAGGCAGTCTGTTCTCTTTTTTGATATTTAACACTGAAAGTATTTACATTACAAATATAAGTATTGTTCATTTGAGGATGAATGACATCCTCATTGTTGTCATTGTCACACTGACCTGGACGTCACGGCCACTGATGTGCATGCGACTGATGCTGGAGGTGGAAGAGGACCATTCTGCCCAGTAGATCATCTGCTGCTGATAGTCAAAGTCCAGAGCCTGAGCCGTGGTCTGTCACATCACATCAGTTGTGTTAGTCTCAGACAGGAAAACATTCCAGCATGTCTAAAGCAGTGTGTGTAGAATATAGTATACATAGGATGTGTTTTTATGTCTAATGGTTTTCACCCGTTTGAGCCTTGTGGAGCTGGAGCCGTCCAAGTTGATCTTCATCAGGTTGGAGCTGGTGGCTACGATGAGGAAGGGCTCCACCTCTGGAGAAAGTGAGACATTACATTTGAGTAGGTTTGTATTTGAGCGGTGGAGCCATCTCCTATACGTGGCCGTGTGCGTGGGTATGTATGCGTGTCTGTCTGTATGTAGCCTGCAGTACCTTTTCTGACCACACATGTTAAGGGAGGGGCGCTGTTGTTCAGGCCACTGAGGCCAGGCACACTCACTCACATTCACACTCACATTCACGCGCGCGCGCGCACACACACACACACACACACACACACACACACACACACACACACACACACACACACACACACACACACACACACACACACACACACGCAGCCTCCACCGCTCAGTTCACACGAGTGTGATTTTTTTAAATACACTCCCTGCAAAGCAAAACTATCTGGGGCGGCATAGCTCAGGGGTAGAGAAACCGTTATTAGAGCACGAAGGGTTCCCGAAGGGTTCCCAGTTCGAATCCGGGCTCCTCCTGAGTTAATGTCGAAGGGTCCTTGGGCAAGTCTCTGAACCCCACATTGCTTCCGGTGAGCAGGTTCGTGCCTTGCATGGTTTCCTCCGCTACCGGTGTATGAATGTGTGTGTGAATGGGTGAATGTAATGCACAATCTCTGTAAAGCGCTTTGGATAAAAGCGCTATATAAATGCACCATTTACCATTTACCATTTATCTAATTACAATATTTGACTACTGATAAGTATTCAACAAATGAAGCTCTGTCTATCAGTTTGTCTGTCTGTCTTCCTTTCTGTAAGTAAGTGCTATATGTTGAACCCCCCCCCCCCCCCTTTTTTTATTACAAATAATATATATACCATCCCCCTACAACACATAGTGATATTTAGAATTTACAGTGAATAAAAAGGTCAGTTAGTAAATACAGCAGCTTCACTGTGTCAGTGACAGACAGAGAGAGAGAGAGAGAGAGAGAGAGAGAGAGAGAGAGAGAGAGAGAGAGAGAGAGAGAGACTCTTACCTGGTGTGGTGTGTGTTGGTTCAGTCGGGAGAGCTGAGGAGAAACATAACAAAGTAAATGAGCTTCAGTGCAACAGCTGGTTGGTTGTAGATGTGGTTTATCTGTTGAAATACAGGACAAGATGTCCTTTGTTTCTCCTGTTTGAGGAGTTTTCAGGAGGTCAAGAACACGTGCTGCAGAGTGAGTACACAGTGAACATGTAGTTTGATGTCATCCTAGATTGAACAACACTCACTGATGAAGACAATGATTTCACCCTAATTTGACAGCAGAGGTCACCCTGTGTCATCCACAACCATGCAGCCAACGCAACGCAACGCAACGCAACACTTATGACATCAGTGGTGGCACACACTGAGGAGAAGTAGTTGGCAGAGCCGTATAATGGAGAGTTGCGTCACTCCCGTTCACTTCATGGGGCCAGGTCGTCTACGCACACATCTATTGGCGTATAGTGACAAACGGCGAACCGGAAGTTTACAAAATGCATTGAAGTCTATGAGGTGTAAAGTGACAATGAACCACGTGACCAGCGCTGTTTCTGACCCCGCAGTGGCAGGACTCTCTGATTAGACGGCTCTGGTAGTTGGGTATGAGGGCACTGTCCCTAGAGTGTCTTAAAGGGACAGAATCCTAAACTGACACGTTAAACGTGGCGGAGTACGTTTTGGTGGCCAGAAATACGAGGATCCGACCGCTCCACCAAAATGTGGAAAGCCTTACCGAAGGCCATAAAGGAGTGTGGATCACTAGGATCCTTTAAAATTGCCCTGAAAAACCACTTACAGGCAGCAGCCGTTTGCAACTGGTAAAAAAACTAACCTAGCCCAACCCTCCCCTCCCCTTCTTTGTATATACTTACTGTTTGTTTTGAATTACTGTTTTCCTTTTTTTTTCTCTAATTTTTATTTTTATTTACATATCTACTGCATAGTAGGGGAGAGCGGGGTAAACTGAGACACCGGGTAAACTGAGACGCTCCATTTATCTTGGCAATGGAACAAATTTGTGGTCATGTGACCATTATATTTTCAAGCCCCTTGAATTTCCCACTTGTCATGAAAAGAGAGACCTGATAGTGCTGTAGAAAACATGATTTCTTCACAAAAATGTGTTTTTTGCATGTAAAAGTAAATTTTCTTGCTGTCAACATAATCAGCTGTTGTGTCAAAGCAAATTGATGCAGGGAGAACATTTTATATCATACATGTTGATGAACTACCAACTTATAAATCCATGTGATAGATGCTAGCTGAAGATTACCCTGAATTGATAAAAAATATCCCTTTCCCCAAAATGTGGCTGTGGGGTAAACTGAGACAATTGCTTCGGGGTAAAGTGAGACACTATCTCACATTATCCCAACATGATAGACAGGGAGAAAGCTGTAAAAACCTGATTAAAGGGTGTACCAAACTAGTCTCAGTTGATTCTGATGTATTTTCCCCTGTAGAATCCATTTTTGATATACATTTCTTTGTATTGTGCATAATTAATGAGATAATTAGCATATTTGACTACATATGCTAATTATTTCATTAGTTATGCACAATACAACAATATACTTTGCAGAAATAGATTCTGCAGGAAAAATTACATAAGGATCAACTGAGGAAAGTTTGGTAAACCCTTCTATACATTTTTTATAGGGTTTTTAGTTTTTTCCTTCTGCCCATGTGTCACATTATTTGACACATGGGTGGAAATGACAGGACAAAGCCTATTAAAAGAATGTCTGCTACATTTTTGTATTGCGCATATTTAACCCGGTAAACCGGGTTTTTGTGTTTTTATGGTAGTTTTAAAGTGAAAAAAGTGAGTGGATCACTTTACCCCGTTGATTTCTCTGGTCTGTCTCAGTTTACCCCGGTCCTGGGGTAAACTGAGACACAAGACCACTTTTTTTAAAACAATCATATTTTCTCTGCCTTTTGTCTTGAATATGTTCTGATATCTTCCATTGTTAGGAAACATCCCAAATTACTGGGAAATGTGTAAATTTTTACTGATATATCTTTTAGTTCGCCTATAGGGGAGAAAATGTAAAAAGTGTCTCAGTTTACCCCGCTCTCCCCTACTGTGTTCTATTCGTCTGTCATTCAATGTTATGTGAGATACTTTAATGGTTTCCTGTGGAAATAAGCTTAGTCTTTTCATGGATCTCCTTTTAGTAGACCTTGTACCAGTGAACTGTACCATCATGAAACTGTACCTTTTCCTATGCAAACTTCTAATAAAGTCTTCAATCAATCAAAAATCCAAGGTCACAGGATTTGACCCGGGGTGAGTAGGTTTAGGGGCGATTGTTCTTGTATTTCATGGAACATGTGAACATGGACAACCAATCATGATACAACTTGTAATACATTTTCATAAAGATGTTGCACTGTCAAAGGACATTGGAGAAAACATAAGTAATAACTATAAACATTGTAAACACATTAATAATAAAGCATGAATATAAACGTCATTGTTCAGTCTTAGTCAGAGGCCTTAGGGATTTTTCGTGCTAATCAGTCTAAAAGCGCCAAATTTTGCACAGATGTAGCCCAGGGCTTGCTCTAATGATTTAGCTAGGGCGCCCGAGTCGGTGACCTTCGGGGTCGCCACAGCGGCCAAATCAAGTTGGGCAACTTGGGCTCCCATCGACTTTCTATACAGGAGGAAAATACCCAGAAAAACATTTTTTCTGGGTATTTAAGTAGGATGTGAGGGGTCTAACTAGGTGTTTGTCATGATGCTGAATCCATTGCAAGCATTTGTTTTGCACAAAAAAACATTCCTTGGCCCCAGAAAATGCCCACAAAACTGTGAAAAGTGATCAAAAGTGATGACTCATCACTCATCACTAAACCATCGTTTTCTGCGGCCATTTGTAGCCCAAGTAATGTTTTTTGTGCAATACAAATGCTTGCAATGGATTCAGAATCATGACAAACCCCTAGTTAGACCCCTCACATCCTACTTAAAGCATTTTCTTTCCTCCTGTAGTATAGTGTATAGAAAGTCGATGGGAGCCCAACTTGATTTGGCCACTGTGGCGACCCCGAAGGTGGCCGACTCAGGCACCCTAGCTAAATCATTAGAGCATGCCCTGGGCTACATCTGTGCAAAATTTGGCGCTTTTAGACTGATTAGCACGAAATTACCATTCTATCTCCCTAAGGCTTCCGACTATCTCTACTCACAGCAGTCAGCAGGTTCATCTGACCGGTCCCCACAGTCATCTACTGAGTCACATTTCCATGACAATGGAATACACTTGTAGTTCTGACAAACAAACTAAAGGGGGAGACAGAGGTTTGTGCTTAGAATCAGTTATGCATCAAAAGCAGACATGAGAAATAAAACCGTACATGCCTTATCCCTAGACTTCTTTGCTTCTTCTTTTTTTTTCTTTTTTTTAACTATTTTGAAAAACAAAAATAGCCGATCTACATCAACACGTTGTGAGCTTGTAGATCAGCTATTTGAAATATCTAAAAATGTTTTAAAAATAGTAAAAAAAATGCAAGAAAGTTTAGGCATAAGGCATGTACGAACATAGGGCCTATAAAGTCCTACAGAGTAAGACCAGTGAAGCTGAGGTGAATCACCTGGCTGGCAGTACAACTGGACATGCACTGCTTGTTGTCAGCTGACCAGTAGGAGTCGGTGGGACAGGAACACTTGTAGCCTCCTCCAGGTGAGAGCAGACACAGGCGACTGCAGCCTCCATTGTTGCTCTGACATGGATGACCAGACACTGCAGGGTGGAGAAAACATGCACACATGGAATGAATATGAGAACACACACCTATATGTTTCTACACAGCTTTATAAACCTTTTGGACCCAAAACAATGCATCTATAAGTTTTGCAACGCGTCACAATTTGTTCTTCTTTTTGTTGGTGGCTGAACAAATAAATAAATGTTTAGATAGATAGATACCTTTATTATCCCAAGGGGGAAATTCAGTAAGTTTAATGATATGGCCAGTAGGCTAAGGTGTTTATATAAGACTTTATATAAGACTTTATAAGACTTTATATAAGACTTTTCATAACATATCAAATAATAGAATAACACGCAATAAATAAATGTTATAAAATAGCATGAAGAGTAATAAAGAGAGTTGTAAACAATAGATGGTTTGTCTTTACTGTGAAAATACCCTTTCATTTACGTTTAGTTTTTGTTTTCATATTTTTTGTCTCGGTTTTGTATTTGTGTCATTGCTCCTGCCTCCCTTCCTTCCCCAAAACATCTTGTGATTTTATCCTTTTGAAATCATTTTCAATGAAGTGATCAATCAATCAATCGATCGATCGATCGATCGATCGATCGATCAATCAAACAAACAAACAGACCCTCAGGTTGTCTATAGGGATGGTAGATGTGGAGGTCATATGGATAGTCCAGGTTGCTGATGACTGTGGTCTTGTTGGTTCCATGAGTCTTGTTGGCTCTGTAGATGGAGCTGGTCTTCCAGTCTGTCCAGTAGATGTGATCCTCAAACACAGTGATAACCCCAATGTTGTCCTGACTCACAACTATGGACACACAAAACCAGAACAGTCTCAATATTATTAAATAAATTAACTAAATATTATAAAGTATGTTATAACACTAGTTCAAATGAATTAAGTTACGTATACAATAGTAAATAAATAATTTGTACTTGCGTTACCTGTGTGTCTGTTGGTTCCATCCAGGTTGGCAAACTCAATGTGTTTCCCCTCGTTGGTCCAGTAGATGTGATCGTTGATGTAGTCTAACGTCAGGCCGAAGGGCTTGGAGATCTTATCTTTCACGATGACCGTCCTGTTGGAGCCGTCCATCCCCATCCTCTCTATGTGGGGGTTGTTGTCACTTTTGTCTGACCAGTACAAGTATCTGTCAGGGAGACAATGTGTCAGGGTCACTATTCACAGCTAATCACACATACAGTACTGGACAGCAAGGGATCTCAACCTTTTCAGGACCTGAGCCCCAAAAAGAGCCCCTTATTTAAACTGGGGACCAACCCTGGTGACCAAGCCTGGAGACCCCACACACCCCCTCCCCCACCCACTCAAATCGCAGGGGCACCCAACGGCCAGTTGTGTGTCAGGCACCAAAATGGGTTGTAGCGGCACTGAGAGCCAGTGTTGTAAAAAGTACTCAAATGTTTTACTTAAGTAAGCTCCTCCCTTAGATTTTCCGCCATTTTGAGCAGTTTGTAAAACGCTTAAACACGTTTTTATATCCTGGGATTTTCGCATCACACGCACATATTTTTTTTTACATGAACTTTGGACCGATATCTAAAGATCTGTCTGATCTGATTTTTTTTAATCTTTTAATAATTCAATGAATATTGCAGTTTTATGCAAAATATTATTATTATTCTGCCTCTAAAACATACAGGCAAAGTCACATTTTCATGACAAAATAGCGTAGAGGGTTAGTTCAAATATCACTGAAACCAATCTTACCCCAAATGGCCAAAGGGGGGTGCTATATAATTTTGAGCAGTTTGTAAAACGCTTAAACCAGTTTTTAGCCTGGGATTTTTTAGCAATTTGCATGAAACATTCTACTCGCAATCTAAGGACCTTTATCTAACATGCCTATGAAGTGCACCATTTTTTTTAAATAATATTAATAATAATAAATATAGCTGCAAGCAGCGATAAAGTGGACAAAAACACCTCAAATCATGAACACAGCCTGCGATGTGCGTGGGATTTTGCAAGCACATTCCCACTAGGTCATTCCCACCTGTTATAGCGCCACCAGCGGGTCAACCTTTGCATAACACATTTTTGGAACAAAATGCCTCAAATCATGCATGCAGCGTCCGATTGCATCAGTAACGTCAAAGAGAGCGATCTTGACATTTTGTACTTTTATAGCCATTGTTTTTTGGCTTGAAGCAAGTCCACAATTGTTTCGAAGGAACAATATTTTCTAGTTTATATAAATATTTTTGTAAATCAATGTGACAAAAATGAACGGCAAATAGAAATCTCCATATATGGCCATATCAGTTTGATCACTGGTGTGAGGGCCCCCAAAGGGAGCCAAGCACTAGATTTGAGGGTCCCAGAAAGGGGCCAGAAATTCTAGTAATATTAATAAAAATAAAACGAATTGAAACAAACTAAACCCAACATTTAACAAATTAAACTAAAATAAACTAAACTAGCAAAGCCACTTTAAAAATGTATGTAAATTAACTAAAATTCAAAACAAAAAGTCAAAATGAAATGGAGGAAAAGAAAAAGTTAAACTATAATAACCTTGGTGCAAAAAGCATTGACATGTTTTTTTACTGATTTGTTTTAGTCTAATTAGGTGGTATTATGTTTGGAGTTTACCTCATGAGCTCCAGAAAGCACAGCCAATCACTAGGAAGTATTTCACACTCAATTTAGAGCACTTTTCAGTGAGTGACGACTTACATGATACTAGTTACCATAATTGCTGGACTATAAGCCGCACCAGCTAGATTTAGAAAAAAAAAGAAATGTTTACTAACTAACTGGCCGTTAGCTGTAAAAATCTTTATACAAGCAGCAGCGTTGTATAAGCCGCAGGGTTCAAAACATGGGAAAAAAAGCCGCAGCTTATAGTCCAGCAATTATCATTTCGGTGACTTTTTAAACTTAAATCTGCTGGAGGGATAGACTATGATGCAACTTCATCAGTTTAATGTTTAGATGTAATTCAGTCTTCTTGTATCTGTGGTGTTTCACAGGATGGTTGATGATGTCACCACAGTGCTCTTACCTGTAGTGTACATCCACAGCCATGGAGAATGGCTGGTCCAGACCGGTGTTGACCAGGACTGTTCTGTACAACCCGTTTAGTTTGGACACCTCTATGGTCTTCCTGTCGATGTCACACCAGTACAGGTTTCCTGCCACCCAATCAACAGCCAGACTGGATGGAAAACTGATCAACGTGTTGTGAAGGACCTGTCAATCAACCATACATGCACTCATTCAACAGCATTCAATCAACCATGTCTTACACATAGGGGGGAAAGCCTCAGTCTGCTTATGGGGTCGATAGGGGAAGTGTGTCTTTGTATGTGTTTGTTGTGTGTGTGGATGTGTGAGTGTATAGATAGATAGATAGATAGATAGATAGATAGATAGATAGATAGATAGAGACGGTACTTTATTGATCCCCGAGGGGAAATTCAGATATCCCATAGCTGCATACAGGCATATTAGTTAAAAACACAACACAAAAAGAGGAGTTGAACACAGGTTCAAAACAGAGAGTGAATATACATAAAACATTAAAAAGCATTTAAAAAGGTAACCATGGGGATAATAAAAAGTCCATTGCATAGGCCCAAAAAACTAATTAGTAGTCCAGGTCTAGCGGCTGGCCATTGAATTAAAAAGTCTAATGGCGGAGGGAATAAACGAAATGGAGGATGGAGAAAGGAAGCCACCTGCAATGCTTATATAATATTGTTGTTGTTTATTCTCAGTAAGTTTTCTTATTTTCTTTTTCCTGTTTTGTTTCCATAAGTTTACAAGTGCATAATGATGAAAAATTGTTCGGATATTAAAATTACAAGCTGGAATGTTCGGGGAATGAGAAAATTGGCTAAACTAAAGACTTTTATAAAGCATTATATAAATCAGAATATACAATAAATAAACAAGCACAAACTACATTTCTTGATCGGTTACAATTTCAGACTATATCAGAGGAAGAAAAAAGAGAATTGGATAGCCCATTGACGATAAATAACCTTAGTGAAATTATAGGGGGATTAAATAGTGGTAAAGCACCCGGACCTGAAGGGATACCAATAGAGTTTTAAAAAACCTTTAAAGGACCTACACCATGAATTTTCACTTTTTCTATTTTAAAACCTTTTTTTGGGGTCCCACTGGCACCTTCTATCCTCACAAAGTCCTATTTCTGACCGTTGTGTCTTTCTCTGGTTTTGGGCAGACAGAGATGAAAAGCTTTCCACGGGTTCTCAGAACAGTGCTGTTCTGAGAGTTGACGAGAGTGACGTCACTCTCGTTTCCCGTTTTTTTTTCAGTCAAAAAAATTTTTTTTTCAAAAATTTTATTTTTTTCAAAAATGTTTTTTTCCAAAACTGTCAAAAAGTCAAAAAAAAATAAAAAAAAAGAATTTCAAAAAACCTTTTTTTTTTTTCAAAAAACTTTTTTTTTTTTTCAAAAAACTTCTTTTTTTTCTGGAAAAACCCCACTAGATGCGCCCCTGAGCAAACAGAGGCCGTTTTGGTATTGCAGCTGGAGAGCCTCATTATAGTAGAGCTAGAACAAACAAAAAGAATGGTCAGAGTGTTTGTTGAGGGTTAAAACCTGTCTAAGACTCAATTTTGAGCATATATTTATACAAAAAATATAGTTTTAAAAGCATGGTGTAGGCCCTTTAAAAGACAACTGGCAGCCGCGGCCGGCCCATAGGGGCGCTAGTGCGCCGCACCCCCGAGGTAAACGACCAGAATAAAATATATTTTGAATTCTGCATTCTGTGACTTATTTAAAATGAGCAAGCCAGCAAGGCAAATATCATATAATAGTGATTAACCAGTGAGTAAAACGTATAATCTGCTGTGAATCAATTTGTTGATAAAAATGGACTATGTTGTAGAACGTTACTGATAGGTGACAGTTCTGTGCGCGCAAAGATCTGTTTCCATTGAGTCTCGCTTTAATTTGTACATGCGCGATGCAATCCTCTTCAGTAGAAGAAACGGCTACAATGTGCTGTAGCAGAGTCGGCTCAGCCTCTCGCAGTTTGGTGGGATTTATGGCTTATTTGAAGTGAGCCAGCGCCATGGATCTGGCTCAATTAAAACCGCCGTTCAATCACTGTACTCAGTCAGTACTCAATGGAGTGGCAAGGAGATGTTGAATTTGGGGGGAGGGGGTCTCCCCCCAAGTGCTGGTGAACATTAACCCGTTCATACCGGTGGACGGCTCACCAATACAGCAGCACACACAGGTATTGTTTAAGTTTAACCACAAGGATACCAGTTCACCAAGAAAAGGCTTCATTCTGAAGAAGAAGTTTTAAGGTCAGTCACTAAAGTGAATAGTTAAAGGTAACAGAGTAAAGCTTATAAGGAACTGTGTCAAAGTCAAGGAGAATATTTGTTAAGTTGCATCTTCATTAACATATTTAAGAGACTCATTTGATTCATTCACAAGAGGTTAAAAACGCCCTATGCAAAGGGCACAGTGAACTACGGACATTTTCCTTTTGAGTGGTTCTATTTGGTGTTTTTTATTATTATTATTATATATTTTTTTTTTTATAGCGCACCCCCTGGAGGGAAAAATAGGAGCCGCCAACTGACAACTGGTAAAACCACTTTTGGATATGTATGAGGAATCATTTAATAAAGGAACACTTCCAGACTCCTTGAGATTAGCTACAATAATAGTGATACAAAAACAAAATAAACCCTCAATTGAATGCACGTCATACAGACCGATTAGTTTAATGGGATGTGATATGAAAATTGTATGTAAAGCCCTCTCTACAAGACTAGACAAATACCTACCCAAATGAATTAATGAGGACCAACAAGGCTTTATACAAAAAAGACAAGGATACCATAATATTAGAAGACTTTTGAATATCCTACATGAGAAACATAATGAAAAAGACACAGCAATGTTATCAGTTGATGCTAGCCAGGCTTTTGATAGAATCGAATGGGAATACCTTTTCGATGTCCTACCTAGGTATGGACTAGGCCATACATGGGCAACAGGCGGCCCGGGGGCCACATGCGACCCCCACCTTCGCTTAATGCGGCCCACGGGTTAATACCGGAATAATAATATATTATTGAATTCAGCTGTTACAATTCCAAACATAACCTGCTTTAATTCCGTCAGTCTATCTATATAGCAGCTTAACTCTTTGCGTGCCAGCGCCCTCTAGGGGCCAAAGAATGCCAGCGCATCTCTCATAGGCGAGCGCTTTAGCTTCCAGGACTTCAGCTTCCAGGACCTGACGTGCTCACGTTGATGCACTGCATGGAAATGTCCCGGATGAAGATGCTAACAGAATGGCTATTCCCATTTTGTCATCTAAAAGATCATTTTTGGGCGATTTCGCCGTAAATAAACCTCGCGCCGCTTTCCTAAAACACAAAAAAGAGATATAAGCCTTTAAAGATGCGGTCCTTCATTGGATTAGGCGGAGATTGGCGATTGCGTTCGCAAATTACGGCCGGCCGGGACGTTGTTAGCTTTCGGCTAGTAGCTACAAAAATCAAGCCAGGCTTCAGAAGGCCTCTTATCATTTTATTCATTTAATTAAATAAAGCCGAACTACTTCGGGATCGGCACACTCGTGTACTCATCGGAAGCGGCGCCGAACATCGGGTGAACATTGGGGAGCTCAAAAATGTATTTTAAACCATTTTTAATGGAATATATCGTCGGACAGAGTAGAATGGCTAACTGGCTAGCGGCTAGCGAGCCAGGACCACCCACGACTCTACAAGCAGCTCGGGGTAAGTGAATTAATAAAAAAAGATTGTATTGGATTGAAATAAAGCCGAACTAGTTCGGGATCGGCACCAGATGAGTTAAAATGGTTTTTTTTTGTTTTTTTTTTATGTCCAATGGGAGTATATAACTAAATGCGTTGGAAATTAAATCAAAATGTTAGATTTCAGGATTCCAATTAAAAAATAACAAAACAATTATTCAGGATTCCAATTCAAAAGAAGCGAAAATAGCCGATCTACAAGCTCTGCGATGCGTTTTGAGCTTGTAGATCTGCTATTTTTGCTTCTTTTGTATAAGATACTAGAATGACAAAGTAGAACGTAGCAATATGTGGCCCTCTGATGTGAAGGTGGAAATATAGTGGCCCTCGCCATCATCAAAGTGCCCACCCCTGGACTAGGCGAAACCATCCTCAAATGGATTAAAGGGATATTCCACTTTCAAAAACACTTTTTGTCATTGTATGGTCTAATCAGGCTTGTATGAACACCCTGAACAGTTTTTAATTTTCTTCATTCAGTATTTAGATATTTGATGTAAATGTTATCTGGCCCTCCAGGCTCAGGGCCTCTCCCCACACACACTCATTGTAACTTCAAACTCCATTTTAATCATGACAGATTCATTAAAAACACCCATTATTTTTTTCTGGTGACTCATACTACCCTCCTAATACGTGAGCAGGCTGTTTTTTCCATAACGTTTTTAATTTATTTTTTATATATTTTTATTGAAAAAACACGGCCTGCTCACGTATTAGGAGGGTAATATGAGTCAACAGAAAAAATAATGGGTGTTTTTAATGAATCTATCATGGTTAAAATGAAGTTTGAAGTTACAATGATTGTGTGTGGGGAGAGACCCTGAGCCTGGAGGGCCAGATAACATTTACATCAAATATCTAAATACTGAATGAAGAAAATTAAAAACTGTTCAGTATGTTCATACAAGCCTGATTAGACCATACAATGACAAAAAGTGTTTTGAAAGCGGAATATCCCTTTAAATTATTATATACAAACCCAGCTGCTGAGATACTAACAAACAGCAATGTATCCAAATCTTTTTGTTTGCAACGATCGACAAGACAAGGCTGTCCTGTGTCTCCATTGCTATTTACGTTAGCCATTGAACCATTAGCTATTGCAGTAAGAGCACATACAGAAATATCAGGCATTAAAATTGGGTCAGTTATATTTGCCCTATGAAAGAGGGGGCCTCCAACTACCCAATCTTAGATGGTATTATATGGCAGCCCAACTAACCTCTGCATCGTACTATTTTAATACTATTTCACCCCCAGGATGGGTAAGCATCGAACAAGCATCTATTTCAAATCTACCAGTATGTATATACTGTATATATTCATCAGATGTTAAAACAATAAAAAAAACGTACAAAAAATCCTTTCCTAAAAAATACAATTTCAGTTTGGTTTGCAGCTCATAAACATATGAGTGATATGCCTATACTATCTCAATTTTCTCCTATATGGGGTAACGAACAGTTGATTCCGGCCAGAAACGATGGAGGTTTTAAGCTGTGGCATATTAATGGCATTCAGAAAATAATGGACCTCTATGAAGACGAAGTTATGTCCTCATTTGAACACTTATGTCGGAGATATCAAATTCCTAATTTTGTTTTAATATTTACAGTTAAGAATCTATATGTCAACAAAATGTGACAACGTGATGTGTATTCCACCCCATTCAATACTTAAGAAAACGTTAAGTACAGAAGGGGGTGGTTCCATATCTGTATATTATAATCTGTTAGTTGAATACAGTATCGGCAACAGATACATTAAATGCATGGAAATTGGACATTCTTGAAGATATTGACGACGCAGAGTGGAAACAGGCATGTGTAAAAGCACAAAAACAGACAATTAATACAAGGTTTATATTACTCCAATATAAGTGGCTAATGAGAACATACATAACTCCTGTCAAACTCCACCATATGTCCGCCAACATTCCAGATGTCTGTGCCAAGTGCTCAGTTGAGAGAGGTACCTTGTTTCACTGTATGTGGGACAAATATTTTGGAATGAAGTCATAAGGTGTCTGTCAGGAATCTTTAAAATTACCATCCCACTAAGTGCCAAGCTCTGTATACTTGGAATTCACCCAATGAACGTTATACATTCAGCAAAGCTAATTAAAATGTTTGACTTTGGTCTTCTTCAAGCTAGAAGAGCTGTGGTATTATGTTGGAAGAAAGCCCCAAAATTGAGGATGTGGCATAGGGAGCTCATGAACTCTATCAGGCTGGAGAGGTTGACATATAAGGTTTGGGGTAGACAGAGTGATTTTGAACAGATGTGGGAGATGTATATGAATACCATGGAAATAACTACCTAATGTAAAACAAATATATAGTTAAAGAAAATCTTTGTAAATCTTTATGTATTATTATTAATATTACTATTTTAAATAGGCATGTGCAGGTGGTATGTGTGTGAATGTGTGTGAATGTGAGTGTCTTTGTCTTTATGTATTGTGTGTTGTTAAAAAATGTACAAAATATATATATATATATATATAATATAATCAACATCATGTTTTATTTAGTTTCAAAAGTGTTTTCTCAAAGTGGGGACACCGTGGGGATGGAGACGAGGGGTAAGAAAATGGAGAAATGATAAAAAGAGAATGGGAAGGTGGGGGGTATTTTGTACAAAAAATAGCAGATCTACAAGCTTACAGCATGTCACAATGTGACACGTTGTTAGCTTGTAGATCTGCTATTTTTAAATGGTCAATGTAAAGTGGTAAAACCTGGTGTAAGTTGTAACTTTTTGGGGAGCTTGTTTTCATAGACCTAGTAGTTGCTGGTTTAGCTTGCAAAATATGGCAACACACTGATTACAGCTGCAGCCTATCCACGAGTTTCCAACGCCCCATAGTCCATTGCGCAGACGTCTGCACCGAGCTTCCGCCGCCGATTTACAAGCTCACAACGGGTTGCATCTGCGACGCGACGTGAGCTTGTATGTCTGCTGTTAAACCCGGAAGTTTGGTCCTGATAGTCTCCAGTAAACTCCCGGGGAAACTTGTGGATAGACCTTATTCACACCGCAGCCTTCTTGGATCACATGACTTGCTGGGATAGCAGCCTGCATTACAAACCATTGTGAACAATGGAGCGATGGTCCCAAAATATGAGTTCTATTCAACCAATTTCTTTTTACCAAATTGACAAATGGGCAGATGACAACATCACCATCCCCAAAACGATTAAATATAAGGGCTACAGTAGATTGATTACATCCATGGTAATGATATTCAAGGTAAGTTAGATTGCAACCTTACTAACCTAACTGTGTACAAAGACTTGCTAGGCTTGCTACACCATTTAACTATTTTGCTGTTAGATTGTTCCTGATTAATATGCAAAAATCACGATACAGTAATATTAACTATATGATGGCAGAGCAAGCACTAGTCTGCATAGATACTGTAGCAAGTTTTTGTACAGTAACAGTGTAACCTAACTACCATGAATATTGTGGATGTACCCTTCTATTTAATCCTTTTGGGGATGTCGATTTGGTCAAAAGAAATTGGTTGAATAGAACTCATATTTTGGGACCATCGCTCCATTGTTCACAATGGTTTGTAATGCAGGCTGCTATCCCAGGAAGTCATGTGATCCAAGATGGCCACGGTGTGAATAAGGTCTATAGGAGGAAGTGAAGACATGTTGAATGAAGCAGTAGAAAAGGGCAAATGGGCCGTCATGGAAAGGGCCAGCAATAGGGTGAATATACAACAGTTATTTGAAAATAATGTATTTGTGAGCTTGTAGATCAGATATTCTTTTTACATATATGCCTTTTATTGATAGGGATAGACAGTAGGCTGACAGGAAAAGGGGAGAGTAATGAAGTAAAGGCCGTCGCTATCGGGACTCAAACCCACGACGCACTGTGAGGCTACACTGAGCCTTGGTGTCTGGACCGCTGTGCCAGCAGGCCGGGCCTACATCAGATATTTTCAGAAAACTTTTTGGAATAATGTTCAGATGGGGGTCCATGGTCAAATACATATTAATCTGTGGGTCCTTGACTAGTTTGAGAACCATTGCTTAAAACAACATTAGACAGAAAGCCCAAATAAGCAACTACACTTTAGAAACAAGACCAAAAGAACAACACAAAACTACCAATATTTACAAGTATTTGTCAGAAAAACACTGTAAGATACTGTGATATCTTGTTTGATATTTAACAATGATATCACAAAGTATTTAAATTACAAATATAAGTATTGTTCATTTGGTTTCCCTTCCCTGTCATTCATCCTCATCGTTGTCATTGTCACACTGACCTGGACGTCACGGCCACTGATGTGCATGCGTCTGATGCTTCTCACTTCTGTCCAGTAGATCATCTGCTGCTGATAGTCAAAGTCCAGAGCCAGAGCCCCGGTCTGTCACATCACATCAGTTGTGTTAGTCTCACAGGAATACATTCCAGCATGTCTAAAGAAGTGTGTGTAGAATATAGTATATAGGATTACATAGGATGTGTTTTTATGTCTAATGTTTTCACCTGTTTGAGCCTTGTGGAGCTGGAGCCGTCCAAGTTGATCTTCATCAGGTTGGAGCTGGTGGCTACGATGAGGAAGGGCTCCACCTCTGGAGAAAGTGAGACATTACATTTGAGTTCAATTACATTTAAAAATACACACAACCTGCAAAGCAAATCCATCTATAACAATATTTTCTTTTTTTTACTAAAATGTTGTGATGTGTTGCCTGCCTCTCTTTGCCAAACACACCACTGCTGTTTTTACTGCCTGACCTTTTTTTGTTCACTTTAAATACTAAATACAACCATATTTCACTGGTTCAAATACGAATATGTCTACAATATGTCTTTGTAACAAGACATTTTGAGGTGAGGGCTGCAATTTAATGGGTTTGTCCCACATTTTGAACACACTTAGACAGACAGACAGACAGACAGACAGACAGACAGACAGACAGACAGACAGACATAAAGATAAACAGTCGTACCTGGTGTGTTGTGTGTTGTTTCAGTCTGGAGAGCTGAGGAGAAACATAATAAAACTAAATGAGCTTCAGTGTAACAGCTGGTTGGTTTATAGATGTGCTTTATTTGTAAATACTGGACAAGATGATTTAGTTTTGGACACGCCTTCGGCCTGGTGGAGACAATAACAACAGTGTTACCATGATGAAACACACATACAGTACAATAACACAACAGTGTTACCACTAGTAAGACACCTAAGGGAAAGTGGTGACTAAGGGCGAGGGTATGCCATGTCTTGGCCATCTGGCCAGTGATGTATATCGGACCAGTTACCCATATACTGTATGGAGACCCCTGGTACCCAGATCCATGTACTGTATATGGAGATATGCTGTGAGAGCCCAAACATGCTTACTCAGTTATTCGTTATGTGAAAGTCCCATGACGTCTATGACATCTGACATCATACATACAATCCCATGCCCATACATGGAGATCCCTGTCTGTAAAACCAGCCACACAGATATGGGCTGTCTTGACCATCTGTCTTGGCTATATGGATTCTGTTAGTGTGGCCGATGTGGCCTCCATATATGGGCATTCCCATATGAAGTCCTGTTAGATATGGGCTTAATATTGATGGCATCAGTGATCTCCATATATGGGCATAAAAGGGATTCTGTTAGTGTGGTTACCCTGACATCACAGTGCGTCAGAGCGTGATGTCAGAGTGGCAAACCCATAGACCGTACACAGACAGCCGTCCGGATGGAGACATGATGTGCCATTTCTCATACTAAACTGCGACCTTCGGTCGCGATACAACACACATACAATAACACAACAGTGTTACCATGATACCATACGACACATACAAAAACACAACACAACACATGGATAAAAAAACTCAAGCTACCAAATACAATAAACTAGTAAGACACCTCAGGGTGACTTGTGACCTCAGGGTGACATGCGACCTCGCCCCAATTCTTGGCTATCTGGCCAATGATGTATATGGGACCAGTTACTCATATATGGAGACCCCTTCATGATAGTTATGTTATGTCAAAACATGCCCATAATGGACATTGCCAAATATGGGCATTCTCATATGTAAGAGCCATTTGGAGCCATGTCCTTATTATAATGATGTCATGCCAATCAAGGCCAAGGTTGGGTTGCCATGGTTACAGGGCGGGTATTTAAACCCGTCCCTAATCAGACACAGGTGTTGTTGATAGGAGAGGCAAACAGTTTTGTAACTGTGTTCATCAGGCTGTGAGCTTCATTTGTTTGTTGTTTTTCTTATTTTAATGCAAGTATAACTACAACTATGATGCTGCAACTATAAGATAATAAAATATCATCTTGTTAATACATTCAAAGGACATCTGGACAGCAGTTTCTTGACACACGTTAAACTCCCCGACTATCAGCAGCCAGTAGCACCAAATATAGGATTTGGGCGCTACACCATATGTCCTTAATATTGATAACATAATATCCTTAACACTTTGACAGCCGTATGGAGATGCCTGTGGATCTCCATATATGGGCATTCTCATTTTCGGCCTGGGATTTATGACATCAGAAATCTCCATGTATGGGCATAAAATGTTTTTTTTTTCTTTTTCTGGGAATGACCATATATGGATTTTTATACCCTGGGAAATCTCGTAGCTTGTCTGACTGTCAGTACAGGAAGTGATGTCACGTGACTTTTATACGCTGAGAAATCTCGTAGCTTGTCTGACTGTCAGTACAGGAAGTGATGTCACGTGACATCCTTTTTATGCCCATATATGAGTCATTCTGTACCACATCACTGTGACTCACTGACATCATGTGACATCACGTCCTGTACAGACAGCCAGTCAGACAAGCTATGAGAGTACAAACAGTCAGACAAGCTACGAGATTTCTCAGGGTAAATGCGACCAATAAATAAGACCTAATGCATGTACTGTCATGCATTGGTTCTCAAAGTGGGTTCCGGGGACCCCCAGGGGTCCTTAGGGAGGGTCCCAGGAGGTCCCTAGCTAAATGATTGATACTTACAGTATAGAAACCAAATGAATATTTAAAAAAAGTAATTAAGAAGTAGTGAAAATAGCCAATCTACAAGCTTGCAACGCATCACTTTCCATTTGTAGATCTGCTATTTTCACTAGTTTGGTTCCCAGTTAAACAGCACTGGCTCAGGGGTAGAGAAAACGTCATTAGAACAGGGTTCCCGAAGGGTTCCCAGTTCGATCCCGGGCTCCCCCAGAGTTAGTGTCGACGTGTCCTTGATCAAGACTCTGAACCCCTAGTTGCTCCCGGTGAGCAGGTTGTTTGCCTTGCATGGTTTCCTCTGCCATCGGTGTATTAATGTGTGTGAATGGGTGAATGTAATGCACAATCTATGTAAAGCTCCTTGGATAAAGGTGCTATACAAATGCACCATTTATCACTTGAAACCCAGCATTCATACACTATATTAAACAAACATTTGTCAGAAATAGCTGATCTACAGGTTAGATCGACTATTTTTGGCACCAAGATTGTGTGTAGTCGGAAGAAAGAGAAAGGAAAAAAGTAGTCAGATTAGCAGAGTGTCTTGATCACGGGTCGGCAACCATTTTGTCATGAAGTGCCATGTTTTCATTTTCATGATAATCAGTGTGACATATCAACATTAAGTTTAATTATGACATCACATCAACATTATGTCTATAGCAGGGGTCTCAAACTGGCGGCCCGGGGGCCGCAAGACGATATTTTGTGGCCCCCACCTTAATATGAAAGTTTAATGTTAATACGGCCGGCGAGTTTTATATGAACTTCAAAACAGTTAATAATACAGTACAGTTAACAGTACAGTACATGTTCCATAAGTTAAACACAACTTGTTTACACCAGGGTCCTTGTTCATCTTATTTTGTGTTAAAAAATAAAAAAGACATTTGAGAAGATTGGATTTTTTTTTCTTTGATGGGGAGATAGATACAATAGTTGTTAGACTGGAATGAAACTACAGTATAATAATAAAACAAATTAGTGCACATGCAATAATTTGTTTTATTAGTGCATGTGCACGCGCACACGCACGCGCTGCGCACGCGTGCATATGCGCTGAGACTGCGGCCTAGCCTCAGCCAGACTCTGCCTCCAGCGGCCCCAAGGTAAATTGAGCTTGAGACCCCTAGTATATAGGCTATTTACATACCTTCTTCAGGATGTAATGAGCATTAGACTCAATAACCTCACCTATCTCCCAGACTCCCTCCCCAGCAGTGTACTGTACATTTTTTCAGTACATTTTGATTTAGTCTTAGTCTTTTGAATAATACACCATTTAGTCTTAGTCCTGTCTTAGTCTTCTGAAATGGTTTTAGTCTAGTCTAGTCTTAGTCGACTAAATATCACAATATTTTTGTCTTTTGGGATTAGTCTTAGTCTCTTTGTCTTCGTCTTTTAGGCTAAGTCTTTTAGGCTAAATGTAACCACAACCTCTGAACAAGTCATTGTCTTCTATACTGTCTGTTACTCGGTCAAAATACAAAAGATTACAAAAAATAATTCTAAGTTAAAAAAACAAAAACAAAAAATGCCTATGCCATAGTGCCACTGCAGGTACAAAATCTCTGCTCTGCAATACATAATGACACTGTCTGCTACTCTCTGTGCAAAACCAACAAGGGAAAAGTGCCATTCTCAAATGTAAAGATAAAAGATGTATTTGGCTTTAATTCCATTGCAGTTACATACCAGTGTTAATTAGTCTTAGACTTAGATTTAGTCTTAGTTTTGAATAACACACATACTAGTCTTATTCTTAGTCTTGGTCTTCTGAAATTGTTTTAGTCTAGTCTAGTCGACAAAATATCAAGATCTTGTAGTCTTTTAGTCTTAATCTCAGTCAACAAAATTAATACTGCTCCCCAGTCAGTTAGAATGAATGTAGAATTCTTAATTTAACTGACTAAACCTTTTTTTTATATATTCAGTTAAAAAAAAACCTCTCTCACACTCATGCCAGTGTGCCAGTGATGACCCTCCCCTGTGCCAACGGTGGCACCGTGCCCAGCCCTGGTCTAGACAGAGGTTAAAATACACTGTTTACCTGAGCTCAAGAGAAAGAGGAACACCATCCAAATCCCTGTTTGATCCATGTCTGGATTCACTGCTCACCGGATTCACTGCAGACTGGTTTCACTCACACTGGGTTCACTCACTCACACTGGATTCACTCACACTGGATTCTCAACTGGAACTTCACCGATCTGCACCGATTGGTTCTGGTTGTGACTGTGATTGACACTCGCTGTCTCTGTGTGTTTGTTAGTGACACGTCAGCTCATTATATATGATATCTTCATCAAGTTAGTGGCACGTCAGTTCATCGTATCTCTTCATCATGTTAGTGACAAGTCAGTTCATCGTATCTCTTCATCATGTTAGTGACAAGTCAGTTCATCGTATCTCTTCATCAAGTTAGTGGCACGTCAGTTCATCGTATCTCTTCATCATGTTAGTGACACGTCAGTTCATCGTATCTCTTCATCATGTTAGTGACACGTCAGTTCATCGTATCTCTTCATCATGTTAGTGACACGTCAGTTCATCGTATCTCTTCATCATGTTAGTGACACGTCAGTTCATCGTATCTCTTCATCATGTTAGTGACACGTCAGTTCATCGTATCTCTTCATCAAGTTAGTGGCACGTCAGTTCATCGTATCTCTTCATCATGTTAGTGACACGTCAGTTCATCGTATCTCTTCATCATGTTAGTGACACGTCAGTTCATCGTATCTCTTCATCATGTTAGTGACACGTCAGTTCATCGTATCTCTTCATCAAGTTAGTGGCACGTCAGTTCATCGTATCTCTTCATCATGTCAGAGACAAGTCAGCTCATCGTATCTCTTCACCTTCATCACGTGGTTTCCATGGAAATTTACACACACACACACACACACACACACACACACACACACACACACACACACACACACACACACAACACACACACACACACACACACACACACACACACACACACACACACACACACACAGGCCTTCTGCTCTAATGCCCCACGTCTGAACGCCTGAGAGCTCCACAGTCCACTGTGGAACTCCTCTGAACACCTGAGAGCACCACAGTCCACTGACACTCAGGGGTGGACTGAGCATCTGGCATACCGGGGCGGGCCGGCATACCGGGCATTAGCCCGGTGGGCCGACCATTAGTAGGCCAGTGGGCCCAAACAAAAAAATACATAATAATCATTTTCATTTGACTTTTTAAACCAAATTATTTTTGCCCCCGTTTTAGGATAGTTACGCTAATGTTTGGGCTGGGCGGCCACAAAGTGTAGAGGGCCAATCCATCAGTTGCACCAGCCCCCCAGAGCAGAGAGACGTCACATGATTGGCCCACTGGCTTGTCTATCATCTGAATACCGACCAAATCACAGGCTACTGTGGCCATAGACTGTAAAATATATGGACAAAGCGAAGCCATTGGTTTCTATGCAGCGCAAATGGCGCATTTTGGGTCCTTGGCATGGGTGTCGCCATCATAGATTGAAATGCGACCAGAGGAGGCTATTGGCTGCCAACGGTCACATGCAACCGCAAGGATACTTGGGAGAGCTTGCCGAAAATAAAGCAGACGAAGAAGAAAATGTGGACCGCCCACAAGACAGCCAGCGAAAAACAAATCCAGTATGGCTGACAGACGGACCGCAGTGCCAGTAAATGTCCGAATAACTTTTTCGTTTTGCCACGGAGATTTGTGCACCGAACATTTGGACTCTGGAGTAGCCGCTGCAGCCGCCGCTAACCTGACCGGGCCGTCTAGGACTCTGTACCCCGCATTGGAAGCCTTATTGAGGACTCTCCTTTTGAAAGTGCCCATGCAGTTCTGCTGGGTCTTTTAATAATCCAGACTGAGTTGTCCACAACACTTTCACCAAGCAAAGAGGCATTCATCCAGAGAAATATGCATGTGTTTATTCATATTTATTAACAGGGATTTGTGATGTTTATAGGACTGAAGTTGCATTAATAGTTTTCACACCTCTTAACAAAGCTGTCAACAATGTGATTAATGTAGGAATGGATGCAATATGCATATGAATTGTCCATTGTGACATGCTAAGTAGCCTACAGTAGACGTGAAGCTGGATTCATGAATGGATTAATGAACTAATTATTGAGCTGACATTAGTATCGTGGGTTAATTATTCCTACATATTAAAGAGGTTATTTCAATCAGCGATCGTTAACGTAAATGCACTTGATTCATGTCATTTGTGTTTGATTGAGGTATTTACAGTAGTACATCATTCATGTAGCCTATTCCTCCTCTTTCTTTGAATCAGTCAATTTCATTCTGGTTTATATTTTGGAAATAAAATGTGAGAAACTCCTCCAATGCCTATTTGTGTGTGTTCCTATGCTAATTTGTGTGACATTTGTATGTGTGAATGTAAGTGCTAACTTAGTTTGATGTGCAGACTATTCTATTGACAATTATACTGTAGCCTCAGTGTTATTGTCTCCATCAGCAGAAGGCAGGGGGAGAGTATGTTTTCGCCCCTGTCCGTGCGTCCGTCCGTGCGTCCGTCCGTGCGTCCGTCCTCCGAGTTTGTTACCACTTACCAGCTAATCTCCGACGCCGTTGGCCCGGACGCTGCCAAAATGAGCACACACACTCCCTGGATGCCAATTCAGAACCTCTGCCCCACATTTTTTAAATGGCCCTGTTCTAGCGCCACCATGAGGCCGATGTTTGCAAAACACATTTCTGTACATTACTCCTACAGATTTTGTCCAAAAATCACCCAAATCGGTAGACAGCATCGCTACAGTCATGTGATCGACACGGATCTGTCTGATTGTCCATATTCCATCCTGATTGGCTGATATTGGCTTTCAAAGTTTGGAAGATTGGTCCATTTTGGACAAAATGCCTCAAATCACAAATGCAGAGTGCAATTAACATGAAATCGCGCACACAGGTTCCCACTAGGCCGAGGAAGAAATGCCACTTCAATTTTTTGAAATCAGACTCATGGTGGTGCTATAACAGGCCGATTTGTGGTTTTACCTATAACTCCACCGATCAGTTTCAAACTTTGTAAGCGCACTCCCTATAGGCCAAGGAAAAACCCTTTCCTTGCATTTTTCACATCAGCCATTTATAGCGCCACCTGGAGGCTGACTTATGTAAGACAATTTTTTGGATATTACTCCTTCAGATTTGACCCAAAATGAACACAAATCAGTACACAGTATCTCTACAGTCATATGATCAAGACGGATCTGTCCTGTATTAAATATTCCATCCTGATTGGCTAAGATTGGCCTCCAAACTTTGCAGGATTGATCCGTTTCAAACAAAATGCCTCAAATGAAACACAGCGTGCAAATGTAATGAAATTGTGCACGCACAGTCGCAAAAGGCCAAGGAAGAAATTACACTACAAAATGTTCAAATCAGCCTCATGGTGGCGCCATGAAAGGCCTAAGATTGGTGAAAAACACATGCCACCCTTTTTACATTGGCCTATTATACCACCACTAGGACACGTGGCTGGTGGAGACCTGTGCTCGGAAGAGCACTTCTTCTAGTTTTCAAATGTTTTAATTAATACCATTTGGCGAGGCTAAATGTTGAGTGTTTCGTTTGTTTCGTTTTATATTCTATTATATAACACTTTATATACGAGTGGTTACTTGGGGGAAATACATAATTACTTAATAGCCGTTATAAACCTACAAAAAGACAGATAATTGCCATAACATCATGTCGCCGAAGCCTGCTATGACCAACTTCAAATTCCAAAAGAGCTCCCGACCCAGATCTCCAACAGGTATGAGGTATGCCAAGGGATACAGGATAGCAGGACATGCAACTCCATGTAAAAAGTGCTGTTTGCAGTATCCAAAATGTTAAATGAAATATTTGATAAATGGTCTGAGGCCTAATGTAAAGTAAGCCTGTGGTAGGCATATGACAAATTATCAAGAATGCCATATGAAAGTCTATCCTATATTAAAGACGAGTTCATAACATAATATAGGCTTCCCTTGGCTTAGAACATAGGCTATTTTGGCTGTGAGTGGCCAGTGATAATCTGTAGGCTGGTGGCGACCAGCCAGGGGGGAAAACAGCGCAACTAGCGGCCAATCATAGGAAGTTTTAGTTCCGTATTGGAGTAATTTTAAATCGGCAGAACTATGCCCCTGACTGTGGCCCAGGAGTCCCCCAAATCATATAACAGCTATACAAGCCCACAACACATCGCTGCCTCGACGCGCTGTGGGCTTGTAGATCTTCAGTTCGTGGGCCGGTCTGGGCCAAGATGCCAGGGCCGAATTTATGTCCCAGTCCGGCCCCGTCACTGGTAAAAATGGACTGAAAACCTACCTACATTTTTGTGTGTCTTTTTTTCTCATGCTCTGATTATTGCTTAGTTTTTAAATTGACCCTTTAGCCTAGCGGCGTCCATGTAATTGTTTGCTTGACTTTGCTGTTAGCCTAGCGACGTCCATGTAATTGTTTGCTTGACTTTGCTGTTTTTATGCCATGTTTTTGAGCGATGCTAGGCGCCAGCGGCGGCTCCAGAGAATTGTGACTGGGGGGGCTATGGGGGAGCTGGCTTTTTTAGAGCGGAGGCTAATGAATTTTGGCAACAAAAAATAATGAATAATACTAATACGCTTTCGCTTAGAGTATGGATAATGGAACAGACCAGATGTAGGTGATCGGGTTTTTGTGAGGCTGAAGATGCTTTCTAGCATAAAAAGTACAGTTTCATAGTATGGTTTACATAGAAGTCAGTAAATTTTCTTTCACATATTCATATAAATTATATTTAATTTATGTATTCCATAAATATTTTTCATCACAATAGGGTGTGTGGGGTGGGGGGGTGGGGGGGCTTAAGCCTCGAACAGAGTCGGGTCCGTAGTGCGGTGTAGTCTTTTTGAGCGTTAACGTTGTAGTTTTATGACTCAAAAAGACTACACCGCACTACACCGCGGTCCGACTCTGATCGAGGCTTTAGGGGGCGCTAAGCCAGCCCCCCCCTGGAGCCGCCACTGCTAGGCGCTCCAATATGTGACTTGTCAGCTTGTAGATCTGCTATTTTCAAAGGATTTGGGGGGGGGGTCATAACTACAGCATGTTCAGCTCATCTTATCTCTTCATCAGGTGGTTTTACTTCTTGCTGACAGGAAGCTAAAGATGTATAGATATCTGCGGCGTAGATAAACAAGCTGCTCACTTGCACTCTTCCTGACTGGGTGCTGTAATGCCATGTCAGACATGGAATACATGGAGGAGCTCCATAATGCAGCCAGTATCATGACCGCTATCATTACCAAGCTAGCGTATAAGCTAAGGGAAGGATTTAGGAGCGCAGCCTAGGACATTCAGGAGAAGCAACAACGCAGAGGCAAAATCAAAGATCTTGTTGAGTTTGTTAAACAGGCGAGCAAAGATTGCATCACAGCCACTCGCTGTCGTCTGTGTCTGTTAGTGACGCGTCAGCTCATCATATCTCACACATTACATTCACAGACGTGTAGAAGTGTAGAACGCAACACTCGAAGTTACAGATTGACTGCTGATCATACAAGTGCATGTTGCCCCCCTTTCCTTGGAGTTCCAGGGCGTCCCCAGCTAAATGATAGTTAGGAACCAAATGGACCCTTATGGGTCTGTAACTCAGGGAGTGTGCAAATGGAACTTTGATTATGTTCCATTTGCTGTAGGCCTATACACTCTAACATTATAATTGGCATCTCAGAGATAGAATTACCATTAAATGGGGACCGGGGCAGCCTATAATGCATGTCAAACTGGGGGTCCTTGAAATTAAAATGGTTGAAAATCACAGCTAGAGCCATAGGCTACAATTCTTCTCTAGTGAGGGGGGGTCCCTGGAATATCTTTTCAAATGAAGGTCTGACTGGGGTTCATTGACTGTCATGAAAAGGTTTGAGAACCACTCAACTAGGCTATTAAACCTAAGCTACTCGGACATACGTTAAAATGAAACTTTAAACTTACAGGCAATTAAGCATTTGAAGGCACAAAGATGATGATTTTCTGGCCACGCCACAACAATGCACCTCCTGTGTCAGCACATTGATTGATTGACTGAAGAATTTATTAGAAGTTTGCAATAGAAAAAGTACAGTTTCATGACAGTACAAATCACTGGTACAAGGTCAACTAAAAGGAGATCCTAGAAAGCCGAGGCTTTATTCCACAGTCAGGAACCACACTTTAAGTATCTCATATAACATTGAAAGACAGACGGACAGCTGTTTCTCACACAGTTAATCAGCGCCACACTCAGTTCAGCGCCACACTCTGTTCTCCAAGTCCAAACACTAACGTAGACTGGCCAGTAGGCGGCACCAAATAACACTCGTCAACGTGTTGTCAGTTGTCACTTGTCAGCTTGTAGATTTTCTCCTTTTTTTTCGCATTGCCTGCTGTTATGTCACTGCAATCTATCTGACATATTGTTGTACCTGTTCTTTTTAAATATGCACTGTTTTGCAAAATGATTACATAACCTGTATGTATAAAAGTAATAGAGTAATATAACTTGTAACGTCACTAGATATTCATGATACTAAGTAGACCCTGATGTAAATATTATTACTTTCTAAAGGAGGAATAGATAGCAAAAAATGTAGATTCAACGTTGACATATAGTGGGTAGTGTTGAATTTTGGTTACGATTGAAGACTGATGGTTTTTCTACATTGATTCACTGTTGTATTGCAGCGCAACATTCAAGGCTTGAAATGCCAGCATTGAATCTGCGTTGAATCTATGGTCCAAATTCAATGATTAAAATGTCAACATTCAATCAGCATTGAATCTATGCTGTTTGCCTTTTTCTTTTTCTTTTTTCTTGATGGGGGGAGGGGGGAGGCACACCCCTCCTCACACCCCCCCCTCCCCCCATATAATGATTGAAATGACAACATTGATTCAACGTTTTATCCATGCAGTTTGCCATTTTCTTTTATTTTTTTCTTGTTGGGGGGAGGGGGGCAACCCACTCCTCCTCCTCCCCCCTCCTCCCTCCCCCCCTCCTCCTCCTACCAACATTGATTCAATGTTTATCTATGACATTTGCCTTATTCTTTTTTGACGGGGTGAGAGAGGGGGGATGCCTTCGCCTCCCCTCCCCTCCTCCCCCTACCTTCGCTAACCCTAACCTTAGCTGCCCTTGGGTTAGGGTTAGCCTTCTGGAGCCCATGGAGTGAATCTAAAATCAGATTCTCGATCAGTGCGTCGCTCCGATTCGCCCAATATAAGTTTCCTTCCACACAGACCTACGGTTTACAACTATAGGCTCTTAAAGGACAACTCCGCCCTAAATCACTTCTAGGCTGTGTTTCTTACTTGTTTTGATCCAAAATGACTGTCCATGGGGTCTATTAGGCATAAATGCTCCTGTTGTCTGATTTCCACAGCCAAAGCCAGCAGTCCGCAGAGCATAAAGTGGAACCCATAAGCCTCTTGCTTTTACACTCTTTATTTCTAGTCAAAAGTAATTTTCTTTTTCATGAATGTGTTACTAGTTGTCATTACAAACACATCCATGCCTTTGTTATCCCATACAAGCCACCACAGTCTCTAAAATCATGTTTTGAGGTCAGCACTCTGCTGAACTGTCAATCAAAGTGAACGTACTGGCCAATCACAGTGCGTCTTTTCCGGGACTTGGCAAAAAGCATAACAGCCTAACATCTGTTTAGCAGTGTGTGGTGTCTTTTTTTTGAGACATCCAAGGCATGGATGTGTTTGTAATGACAACTAGTAACACATTCATGAAAAAGAAAAATCACTTTTGACCACAATAAATAGTGTAAAAGCAATATGCTTATGGGCTCCACTCTATGCTCTGAGGGCTGCTGGCTTCGGCTGTGGAAATCGGACAACAGGAGCATTTCTGCCTAATAGACCCCATGGACAGTAATTTTGGATCAACACAAGTAAGAAACACAGCCTAGAAGTGATTTAGGCGGAGTTGTCCTTCAATTTCCAAGTGCAGCGGTTCTCAAACTATGGGTCGCGACCCAAAGTGGAAGGAAAAAAAGACGATGTCCCTCACTCGGATATTACACCAGGCAGTCGTCTCGTGCATCAACTGACGACGATAGGCCGTGCTTCAATACACAATGTCACATCATGCATGTATAATTTGGGGGGCTGCGTCCACGACCAACGTGAAACCTCTCTCTCTCTCTCTCTCTCTCTCTCACACACACACCCCGACACCACACACACACACACACACCCACACACACACACACACACACACACACACACACACACACACACACACACACACACAACTAGGCAGGAAATATTATTCATATTAAAGAGATGGAAAATTCAATGGAGTTGGTCCTGAATGACTGCGACACTTGTAAGTGTGAAAGGTCACTGAAAATATTGAAAACGTGACCTTTGGGCCTAAACAAATCATGAGATATTAGAAAAACATCAAAGGGATGGTGGGGGTGATCATCACTTGGATCTCAATACATAAATATCACAACACTGACCTCATCAAACCCTACATAGTCATACATGGAGATGACTGGATCATCACCTAGATATCCATATGGAATGACAATGACTCAACATCTCATGTCACCCTCGGGGATCTCCAAATATGGGCATATATGGGCCCATATATAGGTAATGTCCATATGGACACATTCGGAGATCCCTTATGTGTCTCTCCATAGATGGAGCTGACTATAATCACCTGCCATATCCCTGCCCATATATGTTTCTATGCATATATGGAGCTGACTATCTGATCCTCATATATGAAGATCACGTCACTGATCTCATCAAACACTGGCCTACGTCATGTTGTAGTCATCAGATGGACTACACTTTAACTTTATGCATCGGGTGGAAGCAGTTTACCCTCAAATACTTCCATGTGTTCAAGGGCATGGTCATTTTAGTTCCTACAAAATAAAACAGATGAGGTGTAGTTTAGCTTATTCTTTTAAGATGCAAAAATAAATATATATGTGAGTGTACTTTTCAGAGTAGCAATTGATTGCTGTTCAGGTGACAACAGATTGAATATTAACACAATATCTTAATGCTACTAAGTCAAAGAGAGTCAGTTAGTGTATAAAACGACTGTTTTTCGGTATAAAAATGAACTCTGCTCTGGCCAGGAGAATTTGGCAAAACTTTTATGGCCTGGGAACAAGTTTATTAATGGCCAACTATTTTCCTACGTTGATTCAACCATATTTTGCTATCTGGGTAGTATCAATATTCAAGTAGTAGTAGTATTAATATGCAGCTGGAACAGGGGGTCCCTGGAGCTCCGGGGGTCTTGGGAGGGGTGGAGGTTGTGGTTTGCCAGGCAAGGACTGTGTGTGCAAAGTTTGGCATGGTTGGGGCAACGGTGGCAGAGATATGAGTTGGGGAAAAGTGTGACGTGACGGACAGCCAGCATTTTCACGCGACAGGACCAACTACATCGGACTCAATGTCAAAAATCAAGTCAGAATAAGTGTATTTTATCTGAAAAAATATATAATTGATGCTGTGTGTTTTTTTATAACATTCCTATGTAAAATAAAATCCGGATTTATTAATATAATTATAGGCTATTAATTATATTATTAAAATTATTTATAGTATGTATTATATTTATAATAGTTGTAATAATTATTGTTATTATCATTATCAATCAATTTATTATCTAATATAATCTTTGCATAAGTGTTGTTCATCACATGAGAAACAATGCATTGTTGCATCAGCAGTTACAGGGTTAAGTTCCCAAACTTGGTTAGACCAGTGACATCACACAGAGTGACATCACACAGTGCTTTGATGTAACCTCGCCTACCAGGCTTTCTCCCGGGAGAGAGCCTGGTGTTCGTTCACAACAGACCGTTTGGTTTCCGCCTAAAGCGTGGAAACCACTAGAAGAAGCGACGTCGCTTTGATTTGGTTCCCCCCGTTTGTTTCCCCAATCCCTTTTAAAATGCTGGAGTAGCCTACGTAGTCTTGCCAGTCGCTACGAGTTGGATAAAAAAATGCACATACCAAACGAATTTTTCGAACGCAAAACTACGCCTCATCAAGGTGTTTATTAGGTCGGCCCTAAAAGTATGTCCTTTGGTGCAGGGGAATATTTTGGGTTAAAACTGAATCCGGTTGATAGTTCCGGCCAAAGTGTAGTCCGTCTAGGACTACAACATGACGTAAAGTGGTTTCCGCTCCCGACCGGATCAAACCCCGTAAAGTGAAGTGATCCCAGACTAGCTTTGATGTGCCTGCAGAGTGAAACTGGATTGAACCGGTTTGTTTGAATTGACTCAGTGACTCACTGCCACTGCTAGTGAGTGTGAATGCAGGCTGAAGGCTCTCTCATGGACTATATTTATATCTCCTTTTGGTAGGTGAAATTTAAACAATACTTAACCACTGGATAATGTATGTTAAGAATGTTGTCTGTGGTGTTTTTGTTTGTGGTGTTTCCTGAAGGGCCCATGCTAACCAGTAGACAAATACAAAGCTAATGCTAACTGATGCTAAAGTTACAGTACATCCTAAAGGAACTGAATGTTCCAACTGTGTTGAATAACTTATACTATGCCCTTTTGATAGAAGTGGCAGTTTTTTGGTTTTGTGTTATCATAGGTGCTTTGCTGTGTACTGTATGTATGTGTGGCTAACAAAGCTAACATTAGTTAGCAATTGTTCCATGTTAGCAGCATGTGTTGTTTGTAGCTAGCTAGCTAATGTCAATGTGCTAGTTGTTCAATGGTAGCAGAGAGTGTACAAATGGAACCAAACAACTCCTAACAGGTTAATTTGGTTCCATTTGTACACTGTTAGAGTTAAGGGGAGACCTTGACATTTTAATCTGTTGTTGACTGTTAGCCCCCAAAATAATCACATTTGAACTGCATGGGGAGTTTTGGGGACCTCCCAAAATATTCACATTTTAACTGGGGACCCTCCACCCACCAAGCACTTGGACTGCAGTGAGCTTGTAGATCTGCTATTTTCACATTGCCTCTTTCTTATATCAGCTGGCAATTTGGCCAATGTTTGACCAGTTTGTATTTAGTGTTGTTTACTTTTGATGTTAGATCTTATAGTGGAGCTGATGTTAACACCACTGACACCAGCCAGACAAAATGACACATCTGACACTCAAAGGAGGCATGTGCTTGATCCATCATCATTTGTCAGATCATTTCATTTAATTTCTGGAATCAAATTGGTTTAATTAATTGATAACGTGTGTGTGTGTGTGTGTGTGTGTGTGTGTGTGTGTGTGTGTGTGTGTGTGTGTGTGTGTGTGTGTGTGTGTGTGTGTGTGTGTGTGTGTGTGTGTGTGTGTGTGTGTGTGTGTGTGTGTGTAATTGATAATGTGTGTGTGTGTGTACACTGTAGGAAGAGTCCTTCAAGGCGTGTTAAAGAGGACTACGCAAATCACTGCCTTGTTTCCATACCTGGCCGATCCCTAGGGCACTTTGGGCTATGTAAGTACATAATACAAGTCTAACTTCTTTACTCCTCACTCCTGGAATTGCTCGAAAAGACAAGAGTGAGATTTCAACTAAATTTCAACAAATGTTCTATATGCTGACCCCAACAAGTTGATCGCCACAGATGTCAGACCTGTTGACCTTGATTTTAGCAATTCTCCAGACAAGGGCATGTGTTTAGTTTTTTAAGGAGAAAAATAAAACACGTTCTTGTTTTTTAGGAGCAGTATTACAATCCAGTAGATGGGAGTGGGTTTCTTGCATGGAGAGTTAAAACACTTCAAAACGAAGCCTCAGAGGGACAAAAGAAGAGAAGAAACACTCAGCCACTGACAGGTATGTGATTTTGATTATAGTTTGAATTTCACATGTTAAGTTATTTTTTAATGTGCAGGCCTATAGTGCATTTTTGCTACTGTGGTGGGCATCGCAAGGGGGTCCAGTAAAAAGACAAGTGGCCCTCTGGTGTAAGGGGTATAAACTGTCTTAACGTTTTTGAGAAACTAAACCCAACATCACATTGTAGCAAATCGCGTGGGTGCCCACTAGGCCACTTGTTCCCAAGCAGTGGGTCGGGATCCATATGTGGGTCGCAGACAATTTTTTTAACGTCCCTTATATTTGTATAAAAAAGTAGTTAGTGAAAATGGCCTAAACTAGTGAAAACAGCAGATCTACAAGCTCACAATGCGTCGCACCGCATTGTGAGCTTGTAGATCTGCTGTTTTCACTAGCTTGGGTCCTGGGCAAATGTCTAATGTCTCTTGATCTAATAGTTTGGGAACCACTGCTCCAAGCCATGGCCCATTGGTCAGAACTAGTCCCAAGTCCCAACATACCTTTCTCCTAACCCCTACAAGTACATACCTTTCTCCTAACCCCAACAAGTTGATCGTCACAGATATCAGACCTGTTGACCTTGATTTTCGCAATTCTCCAGACAAGGGCATGTGTTTAGTTTTTTTAAGGAGAAAAAATAAAACATGTTCTTGTTTTTTAGGAGCAGTATTACAATCCAGTAGATGGGAGTGGGTTTCTTCAGCTAACGACAGAAACCCAGTGTCTTGAGGGCATCGCACTGATGATGGTCAAGGAGAAGATGAAACAGACCTTCACCCATCGCCAAACAATGGTTCATGACCCAGTGAAGTCCTCTGAAATATTCACCACCTTTACAAGATTTCTTGACATTGCAGGAATGGTATGTCGCTCTTGAACTGTCTTGCCTTAAAGTCAAACTGAAATAAAAAATGACTTTAAACAGATCACATCCCTGGTCATAGGGTGAACCCATTAAAATGTATGCCATGTTGTTTGTATTCCATCCTGTCTGCAGATACAGGATTTTCTGATGTTTGGTGATGACATCGCTGCAGAAGTGGCCTACTTACTCACTACATGCAGTAAGTCCTTGAACAAAGCTGTGGACTCGCCCAGACAGGCGACCATGTAGATCTGCTTCATAATGCTGAATCCACAACAGAAGAACTGGAAAATGGTACGCTGGAATTAAAGGAATAATACTAATGGAAGAGGGGATGGTTTTGAAACCAAAATGTAAACAGATTTTAGTAAAAATGTCTTTGTTTCCCCCCACCCTTTTATTTTCAGGATGGGGCAGTGAGATGTCCTCCATCTTGCCTTATCCACCACATGCCACCCTCACCTCAAGGCCGCAACGAGACCAGGAAAGCTCTCAGCCCGACAAGCCATTGACCACCTTTTGAAGTTTATCTAGGTAAGGTTACAGTTCAATTAAAGTTTTTAAGATGGCTCACTGTACTGTCCCTAATATTCACCCTTAAAACTATACTTTTCTGAAATTATGCGATGACCATGCTCATCTGTAATCAGCGACTGCCCTGTGATATGTGTCTGCTTCTAAATCTAAATACAGAATGAAGAAATTCAAAAACTGTCCTGGGTGTTCCCAAAATTAGATGCTAAAATGACAAAAAGTAATTTTGAAATTGGAATATCTCTTTAAGTTACTCTAGACCCCCGGGTGTGTTGTTATAAATATACCCTACCCTGGCTGGGTCACCCACCATTCACAAAAAAATAAGCATAGTGTTGCAGTTGTCAATTCTGTCAGCTCATTTCTTTGTCTCACTTGAAACTTTACATTTTCTGTTTACTGGAGAGATGGGGAGAGAAGGTTGCCATTGAACAATCCCTGCTACTGAGAAAATAAATATTCCATAGCAATGGCATAGCAATGACTGTTATCAGAATATAGCGCTATTTAACACTTATTTGTTGTTACTCAACCTTTGAATATGTTGGGATTGCCATAATATTTTTTCCTCTTCATTCCAGGCATTGAACACCTGCAAGCTCTACAGGGACTTGTTGAGATGGTTGGGGACATGGAGATGGCAGATCCAATGTGAAAAGTTTGTGTTGGCCATTGAGGTGCAAGAGCTATATCCAGGTATGTATAAATGTATTATGGATTTTACATTTTTGATGGTACGATTATAGTCCAGGTAAAAATTTGGGAGGTAGACGAACATGTTCAATATACATTTCACACTACAGTGAGAAGATTAACTATCTTAACTATATCCCATACTACGCGTTGTGATCTGTTAGAGCTAGAAAGTTAAGTTTCCTTTAGGCCTGCTTTACACTGGCAGTCAAATCCAGCCTAAATCAGATCTGAGTCACATTCAGATTGGAATCTGATTGGCTTAAATGGTCACATGGAACCAATCAGATTCCAACCCGGATGTGACACAGATCTGATTCAGGCTGGGTTTGGCTGCCAGTGTAGTCTGTTTCCATGGTCCACTTGAAGAGCAGAAACTTTGTGAAATGTGTTAATCATGGAATCTCTGTTCACTGGCTGTGGACTCTGTGTTCTCGTTGGAACAGGTAGCCATTCACCACAGTGCTAAGAAGGACTGCAGTCGCCTGTTCCACCAGTTGTTTGACAAATTCTTCACAACTGAAGAACTGAAGGATGCAGTTGTCACAGGGAGGCATGGTGTTGTTCCAGAGCTCGAGGGCAAACATATGCTGGACCCCACCAAAGTGGAAAAGATTCAAAGTAAGTTTATCTTACACTTACACGTTTTGTAAAGTATATTCCGATATACAGTATGATGTCACCATTGCATTGGTTATATGTGGGAAATAATGTGTCTGATACATTGTGCAGTAGTTAGTAAAGAAATGCTGCCCAGCTTCAACATGATGTTGCAGTGGTGAGAGTCTCTCCCAGTCTAGTCAAATACTTTTTAATGTAATATTGTAACATCCCCCACTGACTGAGCAAAGGACCGAACATGGGGACAACTAGCCCCATATAGAACCTCACTCTCCCCTGCATACCGTTGTGCTCCTCGAGATGAGGTCGTAAGCGGATATCCCTATGCCTCCACAAAAAGTAAAGGTAGTTCCATGCTCCCAGAGTATGATTTTCCATCCCGCGGTGCATAACAGTATGCAGCAGAGGTTCTATATGGGCTAGGGGAAAACATGTTTAATGTGCTATTATAGCTAATTTCATCTTCTCTGTCTCCAATCTTACGGTATAGCACCGAAGCTGGATGGAAGGCAGTATCGGTGGACTGGTTGGACAACGCTGAGGTGATTCACCGCAAGGGGAAGAGCAGGCTGTTCTTCCTGAGAAGACTGGGATCGTTTAGCCACCAAACTGTTATGCCAGGGTTTTTTTTTTAATTAATGTGGAATAACGTGCTGGGGAGGAACTGAGCGAGTGACACCTTCAACTCAACAGACTGGTGAGGAAGGCGGGCTCCGTTGTTGGGTTCTCCTTGTAGGGGGTGGAGGATTGGCCAGGGTGGAAGCTGGACACAAACTTGAAGAAATCCTCCCACCCCCTCCACCTTAAGACAGAGGAGCCGATAGATTAATCTACCCAGGACGGAGATGTGAGAGACTGGGAAAGTCCTTTGTGAATGTTATACAATGAGAGAGAGACACAGCGGTCGTTTGGACAACTGTAACTTAACTGGAATAATTGTTACTGACTGTTCCTGTGCGGCTTTGCTGGGAGTCCAGCCCATGTCACTTCTGCTTTTTTGCACTGACCAATGGACATTTTGCATTCTCTGTAAGTATGTGCCTGTATGTTACAGTTTTTTTCGATTGCTAAAACACATTTTTCAAAACTGTACGTTTGTTTCAAAACTGCACACACAAAACTCCAAACATCAAACACAAATTGCTAAACCCTGGCATCCCTTTGCAAAACAACTCTTTGCCATCAAATCTCTTAACATGTTCACAAAATGGTACTCGTGTTTTCATTTGGTAAACACAGCCATATTTTCACATGACACACACATGCATTCATTGAATAAACACAACTAGCTTTTGGCTGAACACTACCAAGCATGAACAGAACACTGAAGAGCAAAATTGAAAACACAATTGTCGAAATGGAACACACTGAATGAATGTCAATTACTCTGGTAAATGAACCAATTCCCTTTTTTAAAATGACCCAGTGTATGCCCACTTCTCTCATAGACAAACATAAAACAGCACACAAATATGCAGACAAAACATTTTATTGACTGTAGGTCTAAAGGTTTACCCCCAAACACTCCAAACAAGCCCACAACGCGTTGTGTGCTTGTAGATCGGCTGTTTTCAATAGTTTTGTGCGACAGTCTTGTATGATGTAGCAGGGCTTTTCTTTACCAAAAGCCGTACACATTTGAAACTTGGAGATACAAGTTTTCTGCCCGACAGTGACGATATTTTAGTGATTATGTTGCGAGGAAAACGTTGAGCCATTACATAATAGCCATTTTGGTTAGAACTGACTGAAAATAACTTTGTACTTCAAGTTTAAAATTATACTAAATAATATTTGAGTGTCCAAATAAATTCCAAATATTATCAAATGATCTCGCGGCACCCCTGGACTGCCGTCGTGGCACCCCAGGGTGCCCCATCACCCACTTTGAAAACCCCTGGCCTAGAGTGCCGCATGAAGCCCTGACAGGCCTCAAAGCCCACATCTCCACAAGCCTCCTCCATGGCCTGAAGCAGTGGGACCTGGCTCTGAATTGCTCGCCTGACCCGAAAGTTTAGAGATTTGAATATTTGTGTGTTGTGGATTGATGCTATGAGATTTTATGTGAGAAGTGTGTGCAAACCTGAAAAGTGTGTCTTGTGTTTTGACAACAAGGTGATGTGAAATTTGTCTTAACCCATCTAGACCGGGACAGCGTTTTGTTTTTGAACTTGGACTTTTTTTTCCCTTCTTTTTGCAGATTTATAACCTTGTATGTTCTATATTTCATCTGTTTTGTTCTATATATCATCTGTTGAAGCAGTTCAAAGCAGGACTAAATGCCTTCAATTCAGTTTAATAAATGTGAAGATTCTAATCTCATTGTATTTTTATATTTTCACATTTTGGGAAATGTATGGTAATTTTGAACAAGATCTAGCCTTACAGTGATCAGCATACACATAATTTAAAATGTACATGCAGATTACCATTAGGTTGTTGGATGATCAGGATAAATATTGATTCCTAACATGATTCAGTATGATCAATTTATAAATTAAATCGGTGTTCTATTCCTGATGTTGATTCAACATAAAATCAACTAAAATGTGCATGCAGATTACCATTTAGATGATGGTTGAATCAATGTTGATTCCTAATGTTGATTCTACATTAAATCAACTAAAATGTGCATGCAGATTACCATTTAGATGATGGTTGAATCAATATTGATTCATAACGTTGATTCAACGTAAAATCAACTAAAAATCAGCTTGCAGAAAACCATTTAGATGATGGTTGAATCATGGTTGAATCAATGCTGAAATAGTGCTTAAACACCAATGTTGAATCAATATAAAATGGCGTTGTGATTTCAGCATAGTTTCAACGTTGGTGTTGAATATTGATTCAACCGTTCTGGCCAACTATTTTGCTACGTTGATTCAACCATATTTTGCTATCTGGGAAGGACAACTCCACCCTAAATCACTTCTAGGCTCATTTTCCTACTTGTATTGATCCCAAAAGACTGTCCATGGGGTCTATTAGGCAGAAATTGTCCTTTAATGCAGTGGTTCTCAACCTGTGGGTCGGGACAACCAAATTATTTTGGGGGGTCGGGGTCCCCAGATAATTGGCTTAACACATATGGTGCCAACCCCGAGTTTCCCGAGTTTGTATTTGGTACTAGTGCTGTGGCTCTCACACACCCCTGCAGTGGGCGGAGTTTTACTGTCGCTTAAAAACAAGTAACATACATTTTGACGTTAAACTGCAAATGCAATTAGTTAAGATGGTGGTCCACTGTGTCCACAACGGACTCCATTTCCCACGGCTAGTAGACGAGTATACCTTTCTGTTTTGTTTCAACCGGGTCATATATGAACACAAAACTCGCAGCTACTTACAGTATTTCCAAGCGGATTTTTTTGTTTGAAAGCTGTGAACAGCATCTACACACGTGGTGCATCATCTAGGCATGGGCGTGCACTTTTTACACACTTGCACAATTACATGGAAGTCTATGGTAACCATGGCAACGCGGGACATTGGCCGGAAAAAATCATTGCAACATAAGTGTTTTTTAATGTGAAACATTGTTTTCTCAGCTCAACAGTAAACAAAGCAACATGAAGTATAAGTGTGTATCTGCACATTTCTAAAGTGGCAATTTAAGGACTTTTTAATAGGCCTACCTCTAAAATGTCAAATTAAACATTTGCCAAACTGTCAAATATTAGAGGCAGAAATGTGTTAAAATAGCCGATCTACATGCTCACAACGCCTCGCCAACGCTGCTATTTTCACAATAGAACCTTGTTATACAAAATCTAATGCCTCAACTCTTAGTGCTCGCGGCCTGAAAAAGGTTGAGAACCACTGCTTTAACGCTCTTGCTAGGTAACTTGCCCAACAGAAACACAACCAGCAGGGGGCAGCCCATCTGAGCCAGTTAAAAGAGCAGATCATCTGGTCAAAGGACTTGACCTCTACTTTCCTCTACCTGGCCATCTGCTGGTGGGGGGTCAGGGAGGTTAATGTGAAGCCAGAGGAGGTTGAGACGGTGTAATCTGAGCTGATCTGCTCAATCAATGTGTCGTCACCTCACCTCAAACATAAACACAACTTACCTATTGGAGATGGATCCTTACCCGTCCCTAATGCAGCCTTATACGGTATATGCCTTGATATTATGATGTCACCCTTTGCCCCTCTCTGATTGGCTACGGGCATACACGGCCCATTGCCCTTGATTGGCTTGATTGATTGATTGATTGATTGATAGATTGATTGATATTAGACAAAAATGGAGAACAGTACAAGTTTATAGTCAATAAAATTGAAATGTAGTACAGTACAAGTACAGTTAAACACCCTGCGTGATAGCTGAGTGGTTAGTGTCCATACTTAGGACTCCGGACGTCCCAAAGGTCGCTGGTACGATTCCCCGTTCCAGCTATCACTCCTCCCCTTCCCTCGCGCTCCTTGTGGGCAGCACTGGGTTCAGCTGGGTTAAGCTGAAAACTGAATTTCCCTTGTGGGATGATGTAGGTACATTTTCTTAAATAAAACCTTTTACTGTCTTTTTTTAACATTGAAAGCCCTCTGTATTTAATTCATGGACATACTAAATAGCAAGCAAAGAAAACATTCAATAATATCGCAGTTATAAAAACACTATATGTACTGGATAGGGGAAACAAGGGGGTGAGGCTAAGGTAATGGGGGGGGGGGGGGGGTGTGCTCACTTCTCGCCTGTCTATGGGAGAAGTGATAACTACCTCCTTCTCTGGCCTCCTGAAAGGTGAGTTTTCAGGGTAGTCAAGGAATTCCACACCTGGGTGGCAGTGTATTAGAAGGAGAATTTACCCATATTTGTCTTATGGGTTTGTGTTATCAGATCATTGTGTGCGCCTCTGGTGTAAACACAGGCGTAAACACAGACAGACTGCTAGATAAAATGTTAATAATTGAATTACTCCTTTAAACGGCTGCTCTTTTTGATTGATTGAGGTATTTATTAGACATTTTGCAAAGGAAAAGGTACAGTTTCATGACAGTACAGTTCACTGGTACAAGGTCAACTAAAAGGAAACTCAGGTAAGGCAAGGCTTAGATGCTCACACACTAAATGTACCAGTTATCCATTGTCCAAGTACATCTATAACGACCACAGCAACAAACTAAGTAAGTAAATAGATAAATAAATACACAGCTTGATGATTTAACAGTCCATTACGGCAAGTTTTATTAATGAATGGCAACATGAAGCACAAATTCACCAGCAATGACTCTGCCAGCAGCAGAATCTTTAGTTTAGTTCAGTGCAGTCCAGCCCTGTCCAGTCCTCCCAGCAGTTCTCTGGTTCTGTCCAGGCGGTATGAACTGGAATGGACCGCTTCAGCTCACCAGAGGTATTCCAACAGTTAACTCCTCCTTAACCCATTTAGAACGGGTACACATTATTGTGTATCATTATTTTATGCTTTAACTATTGAAAAATAGCAGATATACAAGCTTACAGCGCGGCGCTGCGAGCTTGTAGATCTGCTATTTTTGAAAAATCATGAAAATTAGAATTTTGACCCGATTCTATTAGTGTCTTTTGAATCCTAAGATTTTTAAAAAAACCTATGTTTCCATGTCAGCAATCTGGCCAGCCATCATCAAAGAAAAGGTCCTTTTCACTTAACTGGAGCTCAGTTAGCCTGTGCTTGAGAGATCACTATATCAGTGGTTCTCAAACCTTTTCATGTGAAGGACCCCCAAAATGATATTTATTTGGCCACGGACCCCCCATCTCAAAATATTTAGTTCCAGGGACCACCCAGAAGCAAAATTTTAGTTACAAACGTTCGCTTTGAAAATACATATTTTAAAATATTTGCACACATTTTCACGACTTTTTCAAAAATAGCTACGATCTACAAGCTCGCAGGTGCCGCGCTGTGAGCTTGTATATCTGCTATTTTTCAATAGCTAAAGCATAAAATAATGGTTAAAGTGGTTCAAATCTAACGCGACTCGGGCGCGTTCCTCTGTCCAGGCGGTATGAACTGGAATGGACCGGTTCAGCTCACCAGAGGTATTTCAAACAGTTAACTCCTTAATGGTCATGTCTGAGGGTTTGTAATCTGACCAAAAAGAATGGATAACTCATAAAGGTAATACGAAGAAAAATAATACCATACAATTCTACACACGTGGTGTACTGTAAATGATCCAGACCAGACTCTGAAACACTGGGAACAAACAGCAGCAGTTTAACAGACTGCTGTAAGCATCCGGCCTTTAGTTATGCTTAATTTATACGTTGTCGTGGTCGGGCTCGTGGCTCGGGTGGCACAAGGGTAAAGTGCCTGTCCACCACCGCAGAGTCTAGAGGTTGGAATCCACCACTGGGGTTGCAACCAGTTTGGCTGAGCATCTAACACAAATGACACCAAGGGAAGCCGGGTGCTCTTTGTTGCTGCAACAATAGCAGTGGCAACACAGAAATTTGGGAGGACACTTAGCCTGGGACGGCTTCCAATTTCGGGCTTTTGATCCGGTCGGGAGCGGGTGGCGTCCTACGTCATTTTGTAGTAAAAACGGACTACACTTTGGCAGGAAACACCAAACCGGAAACAGTTTTAACCCCTACTTGTGCATGCGCTACCTGGATTGAAACTGTTTCCGGTTTGGTGTTTCCTGCCAAAGTGTAGTCCGTTTTTACTACAAAATGACGTAGGTTGCCATCCGGTCTAGACCGCATCAAACGATCGACCTGTTTAGTAAACGAAGACCAGGCACCTGGTGACGCGAGGTTAGAGGACACTAGGGGTAAAAACTAGGCTGTTCTTAGCAGCACGTGACACGGTGGTGTGATGAAATATAAATCAGGCTTTTCTCAGTCAAACAACATAACCTCAATATCTGATGTGATGTCATTTCTTTTCAACAAATAAACAAAGGCACTCAAAATGCGCCATTACAATTTTGACGCTGTCTTGCAGAAACCTTGTACAGTCATATTAAATCTATTTATTTATGTTTTTACCAGCTTGTAGGCCTACAGCAAGATGGTCTAGAAACTCACATTGGAAGAGGGCAGTGCCTGTGATGTTTTGATTGAATGGTTGAATGATAGGCTTCTTTTCCCATCGTCCACTATTGCTTTTCCATGCTCTAGAGAGGTGGTGATATATATTTCATTAACAATATATTTCACTTATTATTATTATTTTACTATGTTAATATAACTATCACATCTGCAGTGGTTGGAGGTAGTCTCCCTACTACTAGAAAGTTAGACCTTGGCGTCAAGTAAGACACTTACTGTACTTGTACACAATGTCATATCAATACGTTTTTTCTTTTTCTTTTTACGGAGCATCAGATTGGACACTAGCCAGCACCATCTCTATTGTAGTTCAGACATCTTTGCAATTAGTCTCTCCATTAAGAGAGAGAAACAAGGACACGAAACTCTTCATAAAGACGTCATGAAAAAAAGAGCATATCCATGGTCACTATGGAGATATTATTAACAGGTGTCAAAACATAAATGATTTCATTCACCTGTCACGGTGCATTACAAATGCTCCCGTTTTAAACTTGAACAGTTCACCTAAATATGGATCTGAAAACATTTAAGGTGAGAAATAGTTAACAGTAACATTTCGCACTGGCTCTCTCTCTCGCTCTCCTCTCTCTCTCTCTCTGCCTCGACATGAGGCAGTGTCGTTTCACCTCCCATAGTCCGAGGGGGACGGTAGACTGTGATTGGCTGAGACACGAGCAGCCTCTGTTTGACGAGAATTTTCACAATAAAGGTAGCACCATTTCACGATGTTCACGATCAACATTTAATCGGCAGGTGCCCATGGCAACGCGCCATTTTAGCTACCTTTGAGATCCTCCTGGCAAAAAAGTAATCCGAGTAAATGTAATCCAAGTATGTCCTGTTTATCACGATAATGTTTTCTTTCAGTCAGGACCGTTTTTAAAAAATCGAGGGCTTTTGAGAAAAAAACACTTTTCTGCAGCAGCTAACAGGCATGTCTATATATGAGGGAGACAGCACTTCCCGGTCACGTGATCTCGCGATGCATTTCGGGAAATGGAGTGTTTCTCATCACTGTGGTAGCCTGGTACAGTAGCTACAGTACAGTATAGTTTACTGTACAACGTGTCGAATGCGTCAGTGGGCACACAGAGACATCAAAGGGATTGACGCATTGGCACGTCATGGACCTCTAATGAGTTAAGTCATATTGCCCAGGCCTCGTTAGGCGTCACACCTCCGTTCTGTGTCTTCCAGGTGACAGTCCATTGGTTGTTCATTCTTGTCCTGTCACATCCTGTCCCGTCACCCGCTGTTCCGCTGTTCCACTCCATCTTTGAAGACTTCTCCTTCCTCTCCAGTCTCCATACATACAGCCTCGTGGTCGTTTTCGTTAGCCTCACCTCGTGGCGGCTAGCTAGGACTCGCGGCAGTAGCCTACGTCAGCCAAGTCCTGCTGCCTGGCAAGCCCCTCCCATGGCCCCGCCCCTGGGAACCTCCAGGATATCTGGTTGGCTGTAATACGGCCGCTCGGCCATCCCCCCTTCTTCTCCCCCTCCTCCTCCTCCCCCGCCGCCGCTGTCCTCTTCTGATGTCCCAGCATGCATCATTCTACCCGCGGCAGACAGAAGCTGGATGTCAGAGTGGGCGTTAGCCACCGTGTGGCGCCGCACGCCGCCAGACTTTTCCAGGTACGCCTCACCCTCCTGCTCCACCAGGGGCGCCAGAGAGTAGGAGTCAGAGGAGGACGAGTGGTGGTGGTGGTGCTGGGTCACGCAGATCTCCGGCTGGGACTGGTCTTTTAGCAACGGCCCCGAGAGGTTGGACTCTGCACAGAGAGAAGCCCTGGTCAGTATGTTGGTGAAATCTATCAAAGTTTTGATTGACATAATTAGTTAGTTTAATTTAACCCATTTAGAACGGGTACACATTATTGTGTATCATTATTTTATGCTTTAACTATTGAAAAATAGCAGATATACAAGCTCACCGCGCTGCGAGCTTGTAGATCTATTTTTGAAAAAGTCGTGAAAATTTGAATTTTGACACAATTCTATAAGTGTCTTTTGAATCCTTCTAAGGTTTTTTGAAAATCCTATGTTTCTGTGTCAGCAGTCTGGCCAGTCATCGTCAAAGAAAAGGTCCTTTTCACTTAACTGGAGCTCAGTTAGTCTGTTCTTTGAGAGACTACTATGTCAGGGGTTCTCAAATGTTTTCACGTCAAGGACCCCCAAAATGATATTTATTTGGCCACAGACCCCCATCTCAAAATATCTAGTTCCAGGGACCACGCAGAAGCAAAATTTGAGTTACAAACGTTCGCTTTAAAAATAAATTTATTCAAAGATTTGCACACATTTTCACAACTTTTTCAAAAATAGCAGATCTACAAGCTTGCAGCGCGGCACTCGGTGCCGCGCTGTGAGCTTGTATAATATCTGCTATTTTTCAATAGTTAAAGCATTCAATAATTCTAGGCCTAGTTAAGAATACTATTCTGGGCAATTTGAGTTTTCTTTTC
>NC_137820.1:64040679-64145679 GCF_963921795.1 Nannobrachium achirus | reverse complement strand
GCCCACCAGGAGGCGCCAGTCATCCCCTCTGAGTGCCCCCATAGCACTTCCATAGAAGAATACGAGGCCCTGTTGCGTCAATGCATGCGTGATGACGTCACTTGGTCACATGAGCGCAGACAGGATGTTATTGTGTAACTTACTGTATGGGCTAGTGTTGATCATAGCTGTTCACTGCCGATCAAAATTTGGACATTTTGCCGCACGCGGCCACAGTTTTAGCCATAAAACAAACATCGGAGATAAAGGGCTTTAAAGATGGGGAAATGCATTGGAGTATACGGAGAAAAATGGCCGCGCGATGCTCTCAGCGTCGACTCGAAGCGACTAGCGGCTAATGGGCTACATCCAGGCGTAGCCCCGACCTAACGGTGAGATATAAAGTTATACTGTAATTACAGTAAACGCATCCAACGCGTCGTGGGCCTCCAGCGACATCAAAGAAATTGTCGCGTAGACACCTCGTGGGCACCCGCTGTGTTAATAAAACTTGACCTTTCACTCTGTATTAGTCTGCTCTTTTTCCCCTAAACACCAAAGCTTTTAGCTGAAAATAGCTGATCTACAAGCTCTTGTGAGCTTGTAGATCTGCTATTTTTGGCTAAATTTCTCTGAATATGGACACTAGAAAAAAACTTTCTATCACACAAAGATTTGGAGGACCCCCTGTAGTAACTCTGAGGACCCCCTAGGGGTTATATGCTTATATTTATTGAAGACTGCTATGTGTCACCTGTTAGAGGTAAGCCTTGTCGAGTGTGCGTGTGTGTATGTACTGTACCTGTACAGGGTAGAAGATGGCCTGTAGAGTAGGTAGCGTCTCAGTGAAGAACCGAATCCACATCTCAGACAGGATGAGGAGCTGTCTTTCCCCTGGACAACACAGAGAGGACAGAAAGGCAAGTCAAACTATCTTTCTATAGAACTTAAAGGAGTAGTTCACCCCCAAAATGACTTTTTTTCTATTGATTACTCATGCCATGGAGAGTAGAGTTCAATAATGTTTTTTGGTTTTTGTCACATTCCTAAGACTAAAAATTTGATTTGAGTAAATTTACCCCCATTGATTCCGGATGGTGACCCGTTTCGAAACGGGTCACCATCCGAAATGAATGGGGGTAAATTTATTGTTATCACATTTTTGTCTTAGGAATGTGACAAAAAACAAAAAACATTATTGAACTCTACTCTCCATGGCATGAGTAATCAATAGAAGAAAAGTCATTTTGGGGGTGAACTACTCCTTTAATCTGTCATCTTTAATCTCTACACCTGGAACAGGATGTCGTGCAGGGAGGGCTCCAGAATAAACCTTTACATCGGTTGCACTGGTGTGCTAACATCTTTCATTTTGGTGCACCAGCGTAAAATGTAGGTGCGCCAAAGAAATATCACTTTCTTTCTACTTTTTTATATTGAAGGTCGGGTGACATGGCCAAAACAGCTAATTAAGGCTATCAAATTAGCCAATTTTTTTAATGATGTCATGTACCCCCATGTTAAATTACCCAATCAAATTAATTTATTGTAGTTACTGTACTGAAAGTAGTACTTTCTGTACAGTAACGGCAATACATTAATTTGATTGGGCTAATATGGGGGGAGGGGCGGAGTCGAGTATCCATATCATTATCTTTTGAAACTGCCCCAACAAAAGCTGTCCGAGGTGTGTTTCCGACTTTCTAAACCAACTTTAAAAATATCAGTTCTAGGGGTAAAAATTATACAGCATTCGCTATAAAATCAGTGGTTTTACCGGTAAAAAAATACAAGTCTTCTTCAAAAAAGGTGTCAGAGATTAGTTACTAGAGTCCAACACGCTTCTCCCCGTCCCTGAGACGGTTTTGTCGGCCATACCCTGCTGTCTGACTGGAGCACCTGCGGCACCGCACGACGGACGAAGTATACATTCACTACTAACTGATACGGCCCCGCCTCCTTTTCAGACCGTTTGAAGAAAGACCACGTGACCTACTGTATCATAATGTTAATCTTCTTTGCATTACATCATACCTTTAACCACTTGAACCCTAACGTCCATATTCTGAGAACTTTAGCCAAAAATAGCAGATCGCAACATGATAAATGCTACACATTTGTTTTTGGTTATTTTAAGAACAAAATCAATCGCCAAAAACAAAAGCACAGCCAGTTTGTTGAGCTTTGAGGTCTGCTATTTTCGATGTTTTCACCAAAGGGCCCTTTTAGAAATGTCAGCCCCTGCCTCTCTAACATTCTCTGCACATCCCTGCAGATGAAGCTCACGGATGATTGCCTGGTAAGGAGTGTCTGTTGTGCTCCTACAGTAGTACTCCATGTGCCAACTTTCTAGCTTTTCACACAGCTCTTGGTTCAAACAATTGAACAGAGGTTAAAGTGTGGTAGACCGTACCGAATCTCGTGTCCCCAATTTGCTTCACCGGTTTTGACAGCAAACCTGCCAAGCCCGACTTCCTTACTGTACATACTTCATCAACGATTTGGCAGCTTGCAGAATGAACACATCTTCGGGGGCAGTCTGTGCCAAGCTCTGAAGGATTGAGGGCATGGAGCCGCACAGTATTATACAGATGATCCTGGTAGTGAAGTAGTGTGTATGGTCTGGACAGCCATTACGTTGTCATCCATACCACTTTATTGACCACATTAATGTCTAGGACGTATCCGGTTAATAGCGTTCTGATCATTTATCTCATGATGTTCTAACCTGTTTCTTCTGGTGGAAACACTGCTGTGGTAAACACTTTTGTCTTCCTACATTTTTATCCCACAATCTTGTTACCCATTTTTCAGCCAGTGCCTAAGCTGGAATCCTGGGGGCTGCTCTTCCTCTGCCAACATGTCATGTTTGGGAACCACTGCTATAGTGCCAATTTGTCAATTTCATTTCTTGGACGTTTTGCATGACCCTCTGCCTCTACCATTCTGCCCAGTTTCATAAAAAGCGAATGCACAGTTCTACCAGAAATATGAAACACAATATGATATTGTAAAATAGTGGGAGATCTAAAGGTCTGAGGTCAAAAGTCCAACCGCGAAAGTTGTTCGGCATGAGGAGACGCATAATGTGTATCGTTGGGGAGTAGGTTTCATGGCTGTAGGTCAAACAGGGCATGAGTTATACCTGTTCAAAGCTACTGGAGAAGTAAAGTGCATCCTACCCTAACTGCTCAATGCTCGACAGAGCCCCTTGTTTAATATCGTTTTAACTGATGGATTCCCAGTTTGATTTAAATTGAATTGACTGGACCACAAAGGAAACAAGTCCTTTTTTGGTGTTATCCATTTAGCCAAGTCTCACTGTACTTCTATGATGTTTACATCTTTGACTTTGATTGATTGTATTCAATCAATCAATCAATCAAATGACAAATGTGAACAGGACTTAAAATGTGGACTAGGGATCTGTGTAGATAATCTCAAAACTAAACCAGTGTGACCTATCACCATGTACTAACAGAGCCACTCACCCTCGTACAGCTGGATCCTCTCCAGGATGTGACTCAGTCCTTTAGTCAAGAGTTGGTTCTGTGATGGAAACAGTACAAGACAGGGAATGTAACACATGCCTCACTTCCTTCCTACAAGTGAATATTATTATAGGTACAGACTTAAACATTACACATTAGCGATGTTAATCACATAATGGGGAATATTTAATTACATTACATGAATTTAAATTCTAGTAAAAAAGGAGCATTTTTAAAACACAAATAGAACTTGCTGTGTGTGTGTGTGTGTGTGTGTGTGTGTGTGTGTGTGTGTGTGTGTGTGTGTGTGTGTGTGTGTGTACATGTACCATGTGCTGTGTGAAGATGAGGTTGTGACGATACAGTGTCTGCATGTGTGTGTGCGCGTGCGTGCGTGCGTGCGTGCGTGTGTGCGTGTGTGCGTGCGTGCATGTGTGTGTGTGTGTGTGTGTGTGTGTGCGTGCGTTATTTGTGTGTGCGTGCGTGCGTATGGGGCTCCGTCAATTCCTTTAATATCACCGAATTGCGCAGCACCGCGTACCATTACGCGTGAACGCGTGAACGCGTGACCAAGTACGCGTGACCAAGTACGCGTTCACACGCGCACGCGTGAACGCGTACACGCGTGAACGCATACACGCGTAACCACTCTAAGTCAATGGGAAAACCACGCGACGCGTTGACAGGTGTGTCGAGAGTGCGCACGTGAGGTACGCGGAGGTGAGATTTTTGGCATGAGCAGGCCTACATCTGTTGTTACTCACCCACCCACGCATGCACGCACGTGTGTGTGACTGTTTGTGCATTTGCAAGACAAGACATTTGACACTATGAAATTCAGCCTCAATACCAGCAGATAGCATTTTAATATGTATGTATGTATGATAAATGATTCATAATTATCTGACTATTTCTGTATTTTTTCTTTTTTTCCTTTTTATTTTTTACCTTTTTTTAACTATATTTTACAATGGCTTACAAACAACAGTGAAACACCCTTTTAAATGTGTGTCTTCTTGACTTTAAGTTCTTCTTTTAACACTTGGGTGACTGAACTGAAAAAACTACCCCTCCGCCTGCAATTACCGTTCATTTAGACCGTTAGATTTTCTCCCTTTTGGCCGAGCTGCGCAACACCTCCTCCCCCTGCTGCTGGCGGGGATTCTATTGTCTTCCAAATGTGAATTAGCATTTCAATTGACCTCTCAAAATACGACGGGACAACAAGCTCACCAAAGCCACGCAGTTTATGAGCTTATATAATTAAACATTTGTTTGGCAAAGCTTTCATATATGTCCCGACTTTATTATTATTATTACTAGAAGTTGATATAAGTTAGTTAATTATAAAGATGATCAGTAGGCTCACTAGAGCGAAGCCGTGGCGAGCGAAGCCGTGGCCCAACACAAAGTTAACAAAGAAATTACATAAACAAGGGAAATAACAAATAAAGAATGGTCTAAACACAACTTATAAAGCAACGAAAATAATAAGCTAAATAAGAGGAAACGAAAAATACAATAACTTAGCCAAACAGAACCTTTCCGAAGCGTTCAGAACTCAACAAAAACTCAACACATCTTAAAAATCAAACCTCGGTTCGAAGTGGAGCGGTGAATTTGAGCAGTTCCAGGTAAATATATAAAATATATAAATATATTCACCTATTTATATATTGACATGTGTCAATTCTTGATTGCCTGTGGCTTGCTACGGTGGCTGCATAGTGAATAGATGGAACAGAGATATTTTGGATAGACTGTTCAAAGTCCCTGACTTTTTTCACCTATTTTATATATTGACATGTGTCAATTCTTGATTGCCCGTGGCTCGCTACGGTGGCTGCATGCTTCGTGAGCCTCCACTCTAGCGGCTATCACGGGCAGACGCAGACAGCAGAGGGGGTCGACTCGAGATACGCCAACATACCATGCTTGTTAGTTGTTATTAACGGACTACACACACACACACAACAGCTGATCTTCACGCAGACAACACCTCGATGTGCGTCTTGCGCGAGGCGTTGTGAGCTTGCAGCTCTCTCTCTCTCTCTCTCTCTCTGAAATACGATTCTCTCTCTCTCTCTCTCTCTCCCTCCTCTCCCCCGTCTCCCTCTCGCTGCCGTTAACCTTTGTTTTTATCGCGACGTGGTGTGTGTGTGTGTGTGTGTGTGTGTGTGTGTGTGTGTGTGTGTGTGCGTGCGTGCGTGCGTGCGTGCGTGCGTGGCGCGCGCGCGCGCGCATGCGTAGATCCTGTTCGAACTGAACGAAACAATCTTTTCCCACTAGACGGGACAAAAGCTGAAAGCTGTGCACTGGGAGCTCGTGCTCTGCACACCGCTCCAAAAATAAATAAATAAATAAATCCCGTCCTGTCCCACTCCTGTACAAGGACTCCTCATACCTGGAGTTGTTGTCTTATGTCTTTCTCTGCTTTACTGTAGCCTACTCACTACTCAGGGATTAGACACAATATATATATAGGCCTATATAAATATATATAACAATGAAAAGCAAATGATTATCCATTAGAAATTAAACGTGCAGGACACAAGTGTCGGTGCCTAGGCCTATACTGTTTGACGGGCTGGTGCCCGTGTCACCGTGACATGCGTGCCCGTCTAAAAGCCGTCTCCACTCGGACAGAACAGGCTGACTGCACCGGGAGACAGTGTGTGCCGTGTAGGCCTATCTATACAAGCTATATATATTATAGATCACCCAGTTGTTCTTTCTATGTATTATTAGCTGAAATGATGCTTAGCTTTTAGAAACACGCTGTGCAGTGGCAACACAAGTTCATATACTCTTCTCGGACAAGCTTGAGCTTGCGAGCGTAAAATGAAACCAAATGGACCCGTACGGTTCTCGTGCGTTTTCATTTGGCTCATTGTCTCTGTCTCTCCGTTCTCAGTGGAGGAAAACGTACTCCGATTTTTTACTTAGGTAAAAGTATCAATACTGCATTATTGAAATACTTTGTTACAAGTCCGGAATTCAAAATGCACTTGGGTAAAAGTAGGCTCACAACGTGTCACTGCGCAGCGCTGAGCGCGACGCGCTGTGAGCTTGGCTATTTTCAAATAGTCTATAAAACGCGGCTAAAGGCATGTTTTATAATATAATAATTTACATCTGCAAAGTAACTAGTAGCTATGTTTTCATATAATTGTAGTGGAGTAAAAATACAATATTTGGATCCGAGATGTTTAGGAGTAGGCCTAGTAGGCCTATTGAAAAAAAAAAAAAAAAAAAAAAGACGCAGACAGCAGAGGGGGTCGACTCGAGATACGCCAACATACCATGCTTGTTAGTTGTTATTAACGGACTACACACACACACACAACAGCTGATCTTCACGCAGACAACACCTCGATGTGCGTCTTGCGCGAGGCGTTGTGAGCTTGCAGCTCTCTCTCTCTCTCTCTCTCTCTGAAATACGATTCTCTCTCTCTCTCTCTCTCTCCCTCCTCTCCCCCGTCTCCCTCTCGCTGCCGTTAACCTTTGTTTTTATCGCGACGTGGTGTGTGTGTGTGTGTGTGTGTGTGTGTGTGTGTGTGTGTGTGTGCGTGCGTGCGTGCGTGCGTGCGTGCGTGGCGCGCGCGCGCGCGCATGCGTAGATCCTGTTCGAACTGAACGAAACAATCTTTTCCCACTAGACGGGACAAAAGCTGAAAGCTGTGCACTGGGAGCTCGTGCTCTGCACACCGCTCCAAAAATAAATAAATAAATAAATCCCGTCCTGTCCCACTCCTGTACAAGGACTCCTCATACCTGGAGTTGTTGTCTTATGTCTTTCTCTGCTTTACTGTAGCCTACTCACTACTCAGGGATTAGACACAATATATATATAGGCCTATATAAATATATATAACAATGAAAAGCAAATGATTATCCATTAGAAATTAAACGTGCAGGACACAAGTGTCGGTGCCTAGGCCTATACTGTTTGACGGGCTGGTGCCCGTGTCACCGTGACATGCGTGCCCGTCTAAAAGCCGTCTCCACTCGGACAGAACAGGCTGACTGCACCGGGAGACAGTGTGTGCCGTGTAGGCCTATCTATACAAGCTATATATATTATAGATCACCCAGTTGTTCTTTCTATGTATTATTAGCTGAAATGATGCTTAGCTTTTAGAAACACGCTGTGCAGTGGCAACACAAGTTCATATACTCTTCTCGGACAAGCTTGAGCTTGCGAGCGTAAAATGAAACCAAATGGACCCGTACGGTTCTCGTGCGTTTTCATTTGGCTCATTGTCTCTGTCTCTCCGTTCTCAGTGGAGGAAAACGTACTCCGATTTTTTACTTAGGTAAAAGTATCAATACTGCATTATTGAAATACTTTGTTACAAGTCCGGAATTCAAAATGCACTTGGGTAAAAGTAGGCTCACAACGTGTCACTGCGCAGCGCTGAGCGCGACGCGCTGTGAGCTTGGCTATTTTCAAATAGTCTATAAAACGCGGCTAAAGGCATGTTTTATAATATAATAATTTACATCTGCAAAGTAACTAGTAGCTATGTTTTCATATAATTGTAGTGGAGTAAAAATACAATATTTGGATCCGAGATGTTTAGGAGTAGGCCTAGTAGGCCTATTGAAAAAAAAAAAAAAAAAAAAAAAAACAGCCTCGCCAAACGTTTATCTCTAGAATGAAACCAAATGGACCTGTAATTAATTATATAATTCCAGTTCACTGCAAATGTGGGTCTCAGGAGGAGAAGGCAATAGGAAGAGGCAATAATAACATAGGTCCTACACCAGGGCAGGGTTGCACCAGCTGTTACTAAGTTATAACGTAGCCTAGTTGTAACGTAATGTCTAACGTTTTTAGAAGCCATTTACGTTACAACTATAGGCTACGTTATAACTAAAGGTATGTCCTCACCGGCGAATTAGCGAAAGCGACGTGAATAAGCGAACCAAAAAGGCGAAGAATTCGCGATTCGCCTTTTTACATACACACCAAAAAGCGACGCGAATATGCCTATAATATTCGCCTAAATACGAGAAGTGGTGAACTGCTGTTTTTTAGCCTATACGCGCTCCCTATTGCGAGACAGTGCGCTCTTCGTATATCGCCTCTCTGCATGCAGACAGTGCATTTGGCCAGAGAGAGAGAGGGGAAGGGGAGCAGACATAGAGTTATAATAAGAGGGGAGCAGAGCGTTGAGAGTCCTGCACGGGTCCAATTTTGACAACCCGCGCCCGCCCCGCCCGTCATTAATCAGATCCGTGGACCGCCCGTGATGATTATATAAAAAATCAAAACCAGATCCGCCCCGCCCGTCAAAAAAAGGACCCGTCGCCCGCCCCGTTACCCGTGATTACGTGCAATAAAGTAGGTTAAATAGCCTACAGCCGTGCGTGCGTACCTACTATGGCACCCCATTCTATTTTCACTATATAGTTGATCGTCCCTGCACGCCATCGCCGTCGGAAAATGCTGTTATAAGCCTATTATTAATATTATTATTTGGATAAAGTAGAATGACATTCAAAACCAATCATAATCATTTAAAATTGTATCATGATCTGACACTGTCATGACAGCTTGTTGCTGCTGTGTCGCACATTGAAAATATCAGAGCTACAAGCTTTGTGAGCTTGCATGTCTGCTAAACATTCGCTGTTGAACTCCTCTCTCTCTCTGTATTAAATCAAGCTCACTCTATCCTACTTAAAGAGAGAGAGAGAGAGCATGGTCGAGGGACCTTCACTTTGCATTGCTTTTCCGTGTCTCTCGTCTGTGGCTGCTTGGAAAAAAGTACTCGAATGTCTACTGGTAAAAGCATGGTTTATGTATGTTTTATTGTTAATTTATATCTGCAAAAAGACTAATGTTTTAAAATAAATCGCTGGGTATTAAATACAATAGGATCCGAAATGTAGGAGTAGAAGGAAAGTACTGGGAATTGGACTCAAGTACAAATACCTACAAGTACAGACTACTCAAGTAAATGTACTTTTAGTTACTTTACACCACTGCTGCTGCGAGCTGCCTGTCTGTGGGGGAACGGAGAGGAGGGGGAACGGTGAACGAGTGTTGTCTCTTCTGTGATGTGATGGGTTGTGCGCCAGTGAAGACTTCTATTCTTCTTTTTCTTTTTACCATTTAATAGGCTAACAACCACGGCCAGGTCATCATCACTTGATGATGTAATTTCCATTGTTTTATTTGTTTCCCCGCTCCTCTCTCCTCTCTCTCCTTTCTTCTCCTTTCTCCTCCTGTGGCTACAGGCAGATATCACCCCCTCGTATTTAGGCGAATTAAGCGAATATTGTACAGCTACAGATGTAATTTGTTCTGTAGGACTATTATTTATTCATTAATGGGAACGGCGCTGGGTGTAATAAATAAAGAAAAAGAAAAAAAAAAGACAGACACCAGTGAATGCACTGCTTCATGGCGTGTCGACATTTCATTTTAATATTTAATTTTTTACTAAGCCTGTAGCTTTGGACACTATGGACAACAAATGTACTTGACGTTAATGGAGTGAACAATACGTTAATAAGTGTTTAGAGAGCAGCCAGCTGCCAGCTGCAGGAAAGATGACACACAAATTATTTAGCCAATTTGGAGAGAGATTTACCGATGCTAGAAAAATGTCCTCTCATGGAGAATACTATAATTTTGCCAAGGTATTAAACAAATGCTAAGTTAACTGAAGGTCAATAGTTGATGCTAGCTAAACACATTTGTTTCATTTCGCCGTTTTAATATGTAAATGTTATGATGAAAAAAAAGAAGGAAAAAAAACATGCCCAGCTCTGTGCAGGCCGCGCGCAAAGAAAGAGGATGTACAGTATTTAATATATATATATATTGGGCTTGTCATTCATTAATGCATTAAATAATGATTGCCCAGGAGCCATTTGATCTCGAGAAGTATAAGCCTAGTTGGGAATATATTTGCTTCCCTGAAATTAAACAAACTGTTTCACACGTGCGTGCGTGCATGCGTGGGTGCGGGAGAGTGCAAAAGCACTGATCCAGACGCTCCATCAATCCAGCACTCCAATGGAACTACACGTAAGCGTTTGAAGGCACACGCTTCCCTCTAAAGCCAAACGTCTCGTATAACCTATATAGGGAAGCGTGTGCCTTCAAACGTTTACGTGTAGTTCCATTGGAGTGCAGACTCAAGCTCTGTTATGCCAAAATCTCACCTCCGCGTACCTCACGTGCGCACTCTCGACACACCTGTCAACGTGTCGTGTGGTTTCCCCCTTGACTTAAAGCAGCCAGGCGATCACAGGAGACGGTTACACAAAGACGTGTGAACGTGTATTTTTAATATGCGTTTACACATCAGGAGTAATATCAAGCGTTGCTGAGGGTTTTGGCGAGATTATTGGAATGGATGGAGCTTCATAGCGTGCGTGCGTGCGTGCGTGCGTGCGTGCGTGCGTGTGTGCGTGCGTGCATGCGTGTGTGTGTGTGTGCGTGTGTGAACAAACAGGTGTCACAGTGCTGCGAGTTATAATTTAACTAATCACACCATTCATCCAATTAGAAGAGGTGAAATGAGCCGGAGAGTGTAAAATGTATTGAATTAGTCTTAGATCATCTTAACTGGAAGGAACGAATTAACAGTCACACTATTTCGGATTACAGTAATTAAATCACTTAATTCCAGGTTAGCTCAGGAGCGCACTGAGGCGCCTGCATGTTACTGATTATAGAGAATGTTATATAATTGTAATCAGGTCTTTATGTCCTGCGCAATGAATTAACAAAACTGAACAGAGCGAATGGCATCGGCATGATGCGTGCCGCAAATCATTGTCTTCTTTGAATATTGGGACTCATTCCACAGACACAAAAGCAATAAAACAGGGGACAGAATGTGGGCAGAATTAGGATCCTTAAGCTGGCTGCAGGGGGTGGCAGGGAGATATCCCTGCAGTGTTGATTTCGTCGACTAAAACTATGACGAAAAATGTTTGTCGACTGTGTTTTTTTCACTGACAAAAACTAAATAAAACTAAGCTGTGATGTCTAAAACTAATTATATTGACAATTTTGTCAACAAAATAAAAACTAGACTAAAATGTTAGGGAGGGACTAGTGGAAAAGAGAGTCATTTTATGTTTGGTTGCTCTCCGGTGTTACATGCTCAAAATAGCCGATCTACAAGCTCACAACGCATCGCAGCGTGACGCGTTGTGAGCTTGTAGATCTGCTATTTACAGCACACAACCTCAAAAACAACATTGCATCCCTGTCGCTGCTCCACCACCCAGAGATGTTCCGGGTTTAAAGGAGAGAAACATCTGTGAAGGTTGGCTCCCGGCTGATGACCCTGCAACCAGCACCATGGCACCGTCGGAGGTGCGTCAGGCAGCAATGCCCAGCAAGTTTTCTTACTTGTGCTTACATCTATCTTATCTTATATAAACACAAACGACACCAGGAATTGACATGCTCACTTCTGCTGATTATAGGAAAAATAGAATCACAGAGATTAATGGATAATTAGGTCAGAAGGAGACCTCTGAATGTTGTGCCATTGTGCGCCCAGTGTGCCCGGTAGTGCGCACTCTACCAAACAAAGTTGGCATAGTGGGTGGTTTTAGAATCCACTATACGTGTGTTGCCAAAATAGCAATTTTAAGGAAAGCGCAACAACACGCCCACAGCCACACCTCCATGCGCAAATAACAGAGTCGGCATAAAGTATAGAGGGTATGTGCATGCATAATGTGAATGGCAAATCGAGTGGCAAAGTGAGTTTAATGTCGTTTAACGTTGTTTAATGCAATCAGATAGGACTTTTCTGTTTGGATGTTTGGGCTGTCAAGGACAGAAAGTAGTTTTTTTGCCTCTCAGTAGGCGTTCCCGCATAACTTCCGGGTATGATGACCAGTAAGATTCCCTAATCGGGAGATAAGCGTCCGTCAGGTCGCAGCGTGATTTTAGGGCAAAATGTGTAGGAGCAGTGTCCAAAAATGTGTTTAAAGAAATCGGCCAGATGGTGGCGCTATATGGAACAGATCCATGTTGATGACATGAGTGTAGACATACTGTGTACCGATTTGCGTTATTTTAGGGCAAAATCTGTAGGAGCAGTGTTCAAAAATGAGTTTGTAAAGATTGGCCTGATGGTGGCGCTATATGGGACAGATTCATGTTGACGGCTCTCTTGGCGCCGCCGAGGCGGACGCGTGGGTACCGGCCCCGGCTCTCCCGGTCACTCCTAGCCAGAGTTATGGCATTTTATGTGCGCTGCAGTGGCGGGGGTCCTCCACTAGGGGCATCCATTCTGGAGCACCAGGAGTCGGTGGTCCCCAGGAATTCCCCATGAACCATGACCCATGACCACCATTTGGGTGGTCATTTTTGCACTTTTTGGCGGCGGCGGAAGGGGGTCCCTGGGGGTCCCTGGAGCTCCAGGGGTCCGTGGTGGGGTGGAGATTGTGGATTGGCAGGCAAGGAGTAACGGTGGCGGAGATATGAGTTGGGGAAAAGTGTGACGTGACGGACAGACTGACTTACAGACTGACAGACTGACAGACTGACTGACAGACAGCCGGTGGAGGTTTTGGTAGTAACTGCGACCTGACGGTCGCAATGATGTCACGTGCATACCCTTTATAGCGGCCCCAAAATACTGTTGTTAGGGACAGAGCTGCCTTGCCTGCATTTCGCGGGTAGAGGGTAAGGCTAAGGGGTATAGCAGGGAATGAAATGGGGCCCTATGTTGTCCATGCCTTATCCCTAAACTATTTTGCTTTTTTTTCTATTTTGAAAAACATTTTTAAATATTTCAAACAGCTGATCTACAAGCTCATGACGTTTCAATGTAGATTGGGTATTTGAAGTATTTTAAAATGCTTTTCAAAATAGTAAAAAAAAAAAAAAGGAAGAACGCAGCATGCAGGAACCATTTTGTTTTTGTTGGGTATCCTATTCTACAATCCTTTAAGAGCCGCATCCCACTTCCAAGCCCATTCACGCCTACTTCACATCCACCTCAACTCATAGGTAGATCAGATGTAGATCAGATGTATGTCGGTAGAACTCACGGAATACTGCCCACAACCCTATGCCGTCCGCTCATTCGCTAGAGAGCAAGAGAGAGAGAGAGAGAGAGAGAGAGAGAGAGAGTCTCAGGTTACAAGAGGGAAGGGAGGGGGGTCAGCAGCACAGGGGGAGAGAGAGAGAGAGAGAGAGAGAGAGAGAGAGAGAGAGAGAGAGAGAGAGAGTCTCAGGTTACAAGAGGGAAGGGGGGGGGTTAAGCTGCACAGGGAGAGAGAGAGAGAGAGAGGGGTCAGCTGCACAGGGGGCACACACACACACACACACAAACACACACACACACACACACACTCAAAATACATGAAGAAACAGTGCTTTTTGTGGGCAACATGGCTTGGAGCAGTTGTGCGTGTGTGTGCATGTGAGCACGCGAAGCGTGCGAACTCTAGGATTCGCCCGCCAAAGGCGGGCGATATTCTAGTATTATACATTTTCTTCTTCTATTGTGGCAATTCTGGCTGAACTGGAGGTGGCCAACAGTAGAAGCCTGGGTTGCACTGGGCGGCTCCCAGTGGCCAACAGCAGAAGACCAATACTGGGTGGGAAGGCAGTGTGGATGAGACTGAAAGAAGAACTACATGGCAAATAGACACAAATAGCATCACTCCAAAAACACAGAGCCGCCTTTCCAGTCGCTCAGTGTGGTGAGGAAGTTCCCCAGCTCTGGGCTCTGTGACATGCATGGTTACTGGCAGCGAGGCCTGCTCTGTGGCCAGGCACCACCAACAGGATGGATGAGGAGTCAGTGGCAGGAAGACTGTCTGTCTGTCTGTCTGTCTGTCTGTCTGTCTGTCTGTCTGTCTGTCTGTCTGTCTGTCTGTCTGTCTGTCTGTCTGTCTGTCTGTCTCTCCTCCACAACCAACAGGATGGATGAGGAGTCAGTGGCAGGAAGACTGTCTGTCTGTCTGTCTGTCTGTCTGTCTGTCTGTCTCTCTCTCCTCCTCACAGGAAGAGGATGGCTTCCTGACGACACCTTACGTCCTGTCCGGCACCTCAACAGAGACTTTGCTTTGTATCATAAAGTCATATTAGTAATTCCCCAAACTCTCATCAAGAATGATTTCTATTTCCTATTCTAAAACGGCTAGTTCCATTCCTTGATTCTGATTGGCTGGTTGCCGTGGTATCTGAGACTTTCTAAAACGGCTAGTTCCTTTCCTTGATTCTGATTGGCTGATTTCCCTTAATTGCTGTGGTATATGAGACTATAACCCACACCTTGAATCAGTTTATATCAAACCCAGGTGCGTTATTTCTTTCCACAGTGTTCCACAGCTAGTGCACCAATTATCTGCACCTGTGTTGTTGGCGAACTACTTTCTTGTAGCTGGGGACTACTTTTTTGCAGTGACAGTGACTGAATGGCTCCGGGTGAAAAAGCAGGGGCGTCAATTGGGTATGGCAGGGGTATGCAGCTGCCATACCCTGGGTCCAGGGGGGAAAATAAAAGTTACTTTTAAATATAAATCCATGCATGTCTCTTTGTCTATCTGTGCTGGTTGTTATGTTGTTAAATCACAGTAAAACTAGAAGCAGTGCTCTTCCGAGCACAGGTCTCCACCAGGCCACACAAATCGGCCTGTTATAGCGCCACCATGAGGCTGATTTAAAAAATGTGGGGCAGAGGTTCTGAATTAGCATCCAGGGAGTGTGTGTGCTCAGTTTGGCAGCGATCGGGCCAACGGCGCCGGAGATTAGCTGGTAACAACCAGGCCACACAAATTGGCCTGTTATAGCGCCACCATGAGGCTGATTTGAAAAATGTGGGGCAGAGGTTCTAGATTGGCATCCAGGGAGTGTGTGTGCTCAGTTTGGCAGCGATCGGGCCAACGGTGACTGAGATTAGCTGCTCACAAACTGCGAGGACGCACGCACGCACGGACGGACGGACGCACGCACGCACGGACGGACGGACGGACGGACGGACGGACGGAGGGGAAAACATACTCTCCCTCAGCCTTCGGCTGGTGGAGACAATAACTAAAAATGCAAAATTTTACAAAATGGTCACCGGTGTCAGGAAACCAGTCATGTTGCCATACCTTAGCTTTTTCTGAACTGACGCCACTGTGAAAAAGCGCCTCTATTCTCCAGGCACATACTCGGCTGTTAGTTTAGGTTGCTATGCTAGCGTTTTTGATGTGATGTTCACCCACATAGCAGCTAAATCTGGATGAAAATAAACATGTGTATGGATCAAATATGGTTCTTAACATGAGACTGATCTAACACATAAGTGTTGTTTCCCTATTTTTTGGCAAAAAGAATGACGTGACTTTATAAACACACACTGGCTTCCGTTCCTGGGATGTGGCTGGTAAACAAGGAAATGTCTCTTCCTGGTCGCGGAGAAGTGTACTTTTTTCTTTAATATTGGAATGCTTAGAATTATTTTCATGTTGCAATATTGTGACCGTTTTAGAAAAGCAATAAGCCACGCGAGGCTTGTGGTTACCGGGTTATTATACACCGGCTGAGAGGGTCGCCTGACGCTGACGCCTCGTGTTTCCCAACGCCTCTCAGCCGGTGTAACCACTCGCCTCTTGTGGCTTATTACTTTAATAAACAGCAGTTGGGAGTTCGCCGTCTTGCACAAGGACACTTTGACAGGATATGTGGCTGTCGTAGGATTTGAGAGAGAGAGAGTGCAAACCTGTAGGATTACTGGGAACATATCCTTCACCAGCATAACGTACGTACTGTACATGTGAATATGGAGTTTAAAGCCTGACGTATACTTAGCTGTAGGCATCGTATCTCACACTGAAGACAGCCGATCTATAAGCTCACAGCGCCTTGCAGAGCGAGGCATTGTGAGCTTATAGATCAGTCATTTTTGGTGTGAGACAGTGGTGTGGCAGCAGCGTGTATCAAAACAGCATCCCAGTATCGGCAGTGGAAGCTTGTGATTGGCTGAACTGGTGGTAGGGAGCGCTCCGTTATGTTCCCCTGGACCGCGCGGAGGTGACGAAATTCGGGGGGCTGAAGATTTACTATTCTGTCCATAACGGCACATAAGTCGGTAACAGCGCTGAGTCGGCTAATGCGACCGTCGCAACGCTCGACTATGCAATGTTTCATAACATATATAATCATAAACATTTATAAGGTCAAGTATTATACTTAATAATTGGGACCTATAGGCCTACATTTACAGTAGTTTAGGCATTTTGGTTTGATAAGGTTGTGGGCAGAACAATTTGTCCTTGTTTGTTATTTTACTATTTTTATTTTTATTATAATTAAAGACACTTCATAGTGAATTAGTGATTATAATAAATAGCCTATGTCATGATTGCTAGATCAGATCGTGTTTATAATATAACGCCGGCGTGCCTCCGTCATTTCCACCGAAAACAAGCGCTCCCCCCTTGTTCCATTGTCGAAACCGGGATGCTGTTTTGATTCACGCGTGGCTGCAGCTAGTCTCAGAGAGTCACAGGAGGACTAAATAAAGGACCAGCAGTCTCTCTTTGAGTGTTCCTGCTCTCCTGCTGCTTTCCAACAAAGTTTAAAAAGAAGGTATTCAGTAATCAGCTTACAGTCACAGCCTCACAATTAATGTGAACCCAGCAGCACCAAGGCCTGCTTTCAAAGAGTTGACAGTTTAGGAGAGAGACGAGAGAAGAAGACTGTGACCTGATCCTCGATAAAGTTTGGTTCTGATTCTAGACCAGCTAAGAGTGCATGTTAGCCAGGAGCTGGATCTGTGAGTCACTGCACCATCAACAGCAACTCTGTTGGTGGTTTGAGTCTTGAGAAGAAGGATGCACCGTCAGCAGACAAATACAAGAGAACATGGCCTGACCCACAGACCACATAATCACTGTCCACATGCCTTTAAGCAGGACACGAAAAAAGAGATACATTATTGCGACCGTCAGGTCGCAGTTACTATCAAAACCTCGACCAGCTGTCCGTCTGTCAGTCAGTCAGTCACACGTCACACGTCACACTTTTGCCCTGCTCATATCTCCGCAACCGTTGCCCCGATCCATGCAAAATTTTGCATACACACTCCTTGCCTGCCAAACCACAATTTTGCCCTAAAATCAAGCTGCGACCTGACAGTCGCTTATCTCTCGATTAGGGAGTCTTACTGGTATCTATGTATTGTATGCATGCATGCATGCATGCATGCATGTATGTATGTATGCATGCATGCATGTATGTATGTATGTATGTATGTATGTATGTATGTATGTATGTATGTATGTATGTACGTATGTACGTAGGTATGTACGTAGGTATGTAGGTATGTATGTAGGTATGTATGTATGTAGGTATGTATGTACAGTATACAAACACATCAGAGATTAGAGAATTGATTTACCTGGAGGTAGTCAGTGATGAAAGAGCCAAGTTCAGTCTTTAGAAGCCACCTAGAGAACAGAAGTACAGTACAGTACACACAATATAGAACACAACAGATCAGAGTGGAACAGTATAGAGCATAACAGATCAGTCCAGAGTAGAACATATCAGAGTGGATAAAGTAGAACAAAGTACAGTGAACAAGACACGTCAGAGGGGAGACATGATGACATGTCGGTGGTCAGTGAATTTATTTTCTAAACAGATCTTCTTCAACATGAACAGAAACCAGCAAAGGCTCAAAGCTGCTCTGAGGATTAAATATGAACATGTCACCAGTGATCAAGGTGAGAAAACTATAACATCATGGAAAGACTGACATAAACAACTCGATGTATGGAACATAAACTCACGATGAGGAGAAAAAGATAGTAGGTTCAAAAACACCTGAACTATGGAAAACCTCACCTGTAATAAAGGATTATTGAAATAAAGTAATTAATAAAGTAAAGGAACAACGTAATTACCTGATGCTCTCGTTAAGGGTGTAAAGCTCGTTGGGCTGCAGTCCTCCTCCCTCAAACACCTTCACCACTGCTGTCTGAACACTGACACACACACACACACACACACACACACACACACACACACACACACACACACACACACACACACACACACACACACACACACACACACACACACACACACACACACACACACACACACACACACACACAAACGGCAGGTCAGAGGTTTGTGAAAGGTCACAGGTCACAGGTCAGAACCTTTCTTTGTAAAAACGTCAGTTCTCAGAACCTGACCCAGGGTCTTCCTGTCTTCACAGGAAGTATAAATTCCAACTTCCTGTTAGAGTATGGATATAATTTTCCCCAACACAACTTAAACGTTGTTGTCGGGTGAAAACCTTGTACGTCCAAAACCGTTTGTTTTGCATTTATCATTTTAAAAATTAGGGTGCAAGGCGTTGTGTGCTTGTAGATCGGCTGTTCTCACTGCTTTCGTGGGACGGCCTTGTATGATGAAGCAGGGCCTACTTTGCGAAAGAACGTACAAATTTGAAACTTGGAGATACGAAGTTTACAACGAAAAGGAAGTTATCCCTGGGGGTGGCATCTGCCACGTGCCACGTCCGTTTCCTACTAAACTTCCTGCTGAGGGCTCTGACCAGTTCCTGTAGCCAAACAGGAAACACACTTTTTGTGTGTCTTATCCCATTTCAAATCCCCTGGAAAAATGGAATGTTGTTTGAACCGGTTAGTTATCTGAACAGTACGGGCCTGGTGGAAAACATTTAAAAAATCAACAATGCAAGCAGTCAGTCTTATCAACACATTCACATCTACAGTGCATTCATTCACTTCTGCTGTGAAATATCTGAAGTGGCAATTCTGTGAATTTCAGTAAGCTGAACTCTCATGCTGCCTGTTAAGGATAAGTAAGGTTTGCATGCACAAAAACAATTACACTGACCTAATCACACACGTTCGCCTACACACTAGAGCATTAACCAAAAAGTCGACAAGTCGACTCAGTTGACTTCTTTACACAAGTCGACTCGACTGAATTTCCCCCTTGGGATAATAAAGGTATCATCTATCTATCTATATCTGACTCCCACAAGAGAAAGAATAATAATAATAATACTTTCTATTGTGAAAACAGCAGATCTACATGCTCACAACGTTGCATGTAGATCTGCTGTTTTCACAATTTCTGCCACTATATATTTGACAATTTGGACAATGTTTAATTTGCCATTTTAGAGGTATTAAAAAGTTCTTAAATTGGCACTTTAGAAATGTGAAGATACCCCCTGGCCTATACACTTAAAGGAGTAGTTCACCCCCAAAATGACTTTTTTTCTATTGATTAGTCATGCCACGGAGAGTAGAGTTCAATAATATTTTTTGGTTTTAGTCACATTCCTAAGACAAAAATTTGATTCGAGTAAATTTACCCCCATTGATTCCGGATGGTGACCCGTTTCGAAACGGGTCACCATCCGGAATGAATGGGGGTAAATTTATTGTTATCACATTTTTGTCTTAGGAATGCGACAAAAACCAAAAAATATTATTGAACTCTACTCTCCATGGGGTGACTAATCAATAGAAAAAAAGTCATTTTGGGGGTGAACTACTCCTTTAAACTTTATGTTGGTTTGTTTACAGTTGAGTGAGAAAACAATGTTTCACATTAAGTTAATCATCTGGGGACCCCCCAAAATAATTGGGGGGTCGTGTGTGATGTGATGACGTCATCAAACGATAAAGTCGACTTCAACTCAACTTTTTACTGAGTCGAGTCGACTTGCAAAAATCACAAGTCGTTAATGCCCTACTACACACGCCTACACGCGCACACACACACACACACACACACACACACACACACACACACACACACACACACACACACACACACACACACACACACACACACACACACTGTCACACACTTCCTCCTAACATTCCTCCCACTGTAGTCTCTTCCTGCTCGCAGACTCATAAAGGAATCAAAGGGAAGCAGGTCAGCTCGCAAAAAACAACAAAAACCAGCTAATGGTACAAAACAACCTGCTACTTTTCTTTCTTTTCCTTTTTTTCTCTCAAATGAACACATTTCTAGGGTTTCACGGCTTACACACCCTTGGAGTTTGTCTTTTCTCTAGAGCAGTGGTTCTCAACCTTTTCAGGCCGCGACCCACAAAATAATCATATTTTAACTTGGGGACCCCCCCCCACCCTGACGAGCACTAAGAGTTCAGGCATTACATTTTGTATGACCTACATACAAAATTGCGAGGCGTTGTGAGCATGTAGGTCACAATTTCTGCCTCTAATATTTGGCCAATGTTTAATTTGTCATTTTACAAGTCACTTACATTGTCACTTTATAAATGTTCATATACCCTCTATTCACTGAACCTTTATGTTGGTTTGTTTACTGTGGAGTGAGAAAACAATGTTTTGGGGGCTGAGAACCACTGCTCTAGAAGACAGATGGTAGGAAATGGAATGTGTCTCTTCTCTTGGAGAGAGACAGAAGGCTGAGAGGGAGATGGGGAACACAATACAAAGGAAATTATGTTCCTCCTAGACCAGTGGCTCTCATCCTTTTCTGGACCCACTTGAACATCTTGAAAGCGTCCGCGGCCCACCCATCTGAACACTTAACACAGCAGCCTATTACATTTTGACCCAGGGTGGAAATTAGGGGCAGCTTGGCAAGGGACGGCTCCAGGGAGGATTAGCCCCCCCTAAGCCCCCCCCCCCCCCCCCCTCCCCCCTCCCCGCAAAGACAACTGTGATGAAAAATATTTATGGGATAAATACATGAAATATATATGAATATGTAAAAGACAACTGACTGACTTCTATGTAAACCATACTATAGTTTCTTCAGCCTCACAAAAACCCTATCCGATCACCTACAGTCCACAGATTTGGAGCTGGCATCTGCCAATGATCTGGTCTGTTATCAATTAGTTATCAATGCCCTAAGCGAGAGAATCGTGTTTGTCGTATTAGTATTATTCATTATTGTTTGTTGACAAAATTCATTAGACCCTGCTCTAAAAAAGCCAGCATTTTCCCCCTTTACATCAAATCACCAAAAATGGACGATCTAAAAGCTTGGCTATTCGGGAAACGTTTTGTAGAATATTTGTTCCAAAAGTTGAATCATTGTCATGCCCTCCGCAGAATATGCTTCCGGGTGTCCAAGTGGTTAAGCTGTGTCCACAGTAAGCACATGAAATATCTCTTACCCACACAGAACGTCTCAGAGGAGGAGACGGTGGTTTGGTGTGTTGATGGGAGAGGCTTAGTAAACAGCAGGGAGAAAGGATATGGTCACCTCTTAAGCATTATACCGTACATGCACAGTCCTGTACATACAACAATCTGAATACTGCGCACGCACACGCACGCACGCACGCACGCACGCACGCACGCAGGCACGCACGCACGCACGCACGCACGCACGCACACCAATTGTGTGTGTAGTTAGCTTGATGAAGCAGTAATATGTTTGTGTGTGTTTGTACCAGTTAGGGAAACAAACACACTGTCTCAATGTACGCCACCCACTGTGGCCACCCAGAATCCTGCTGTGCTGTGTTTTGTGTTCTCTTCTTGTGTCGCAGTCGTGTTGTTATGTATTATTGTGTCACACTGTGTTTATTATGTCTTATAATGAATAGAATGCATGCATGGTCTGTTCATGCATTCATTCAATCATTCATCAACTTTTTATCAATTTACTGTATATATACTGTAATAAATGTGTTTTATTTATACATTAAAGTTTATTATTATCATTATTATTATTATCGTATAAGTGTTTATTATGCAGTACATTCATATTATTAAGAAATAAATCTTGCCAAAGTAGTTATTTGAACCACTGCTGGCCTACTGGTGGCCTCAGACAGTTGTTGGGTTAGGCTTCATTTGTTAGCCTGTTCAAGACACACGCTATACAGTGGTTAGGCTTCATTTGTTAGCCTGTTCAAGACACACGCTATACAGTTGGCATGTGCGGGTTTGCCAACTGGTTTGAGCACAACGGTGGGGGCGCAGGTGGGTGTGAGATGCAAGGGAGCGCTTGTTTTCGGTGGAGACGACGGAGGCGCGCCGTCTCACTAATTTAAACTAACCTAACGTAAATCTGGTTTAGGAAAGCTTAGATTATCTCGGACTAGTGTTAAGCCCTTTGCACACAGGACAGTTGCGTTTTTTTCGTTTGCGGCATGAATAAAACGCATTGGATTTGGTGTGCAAGGCTGTGCGGAATCGGCGCTGCGGAACCAAAAAGGAGTCATAAAAGGAGTGATGAGTTTTTTACCGCATGCGACAAGACGCACGAATCGAACTGGTTTCGATCGAGAAAAAAACGCACGGCAGCAGCAACTCGTCGCACGGCTAATTCGGAGCCGGTGTGCATTGAGGTCATAGAGAATCATTGTTTTCTTTTCAAAAAATTATATTGTCCGTTTTATCCGTGCGGTTAAACGCGCCTGTGTGCAAAGGGCTTTAACCACGTTAGTTCAAGTTAGAGTTAAGGTTTATGTTAGGTGAGTTCCAGTTAGAGTTGATAGGTTAGGTGATGGTCATTTTGGTTTGGGTTATTCATTAGGGTTTACCTGTTCCAGACGCTAGCGTTGGACAGCTGCATGGAGGGGGAGTTGGCATGGAAACGAGCCAGGTCCGTTAGCACCGGAGAACTCATGAAGCGAGGCCGCGGACGCCGGAAAGATCCCATCATGCACCTGGCTCCTTCAGGAAAACAGGAAATAGTGTGGTTGAAAGTCATTATGAATGTAATAAAGTCACTATCACTATCCATGTAGGTTGTTTGGTTTATTGTATATTTTTAGACATTGAACCACCTTGCACTGTCAATACTTAGTCTGCTCTTCTTTTCCCTCTACACCAAACCTCTTTGCCAAGAATAGCAGATCTACAAGCTCACAACGCCTCGGCTGCATATTACATCTTAATTGTGTTTAAATACATAATGTTAATTATGGTATTGCTTCAATATTATGCTCAAGCTCCCAGAGGGGTTTTAGGCATCTTCGCTTTTTATCCTCTTGTTTATGTTGTATTGTCTTTGTAATCCTTTCATACAGTACGTGTAAACAAGGAAACAAAACATTCCTCTCAGGATGGGGAGTTTGGAGGCCAGGAGGGCGAGTCGAGGACGAGTGGATGGTTGTCCTGGGGTTTTTAGCGAGGGTTCTGTCAGCTTCCCTGTGTGTTGGCTGATCTGAGTGAATGGGTGGAGTTGTAGGGATCGACCAGGCTTTGAAGGTATGTACCCAGGGTGACCAGATGTCCCCCTTTGCGAGAGACAGTCCCACATTTTCATGACTTTTCAGGCGTCCAACAAAAAGAGACTCTGTCCCACATTGTGACTGGCAGGTGTTGATATAGGTGCGCTGATTGTTGCTGAAGAGCTCTTTAACATGAGCTCACAGCAAGCTAGACTGGACCACACTGGACTACTATATTAATATGTTATAGGGCATTCCATTGTAATGTAAATCTCTCATTGTCTCTTTTACCTGCAAGATATGTTTTTAAGACTGTTATTAAAATAACAAGAGAAATATCCCCTATAGGGGGGTAAATAACAAATTAATAGGCAGTATTAGGGCTATGGTCGAATATTAGGGCTATGGTCGAATATGACTTCAAAGCATAAGAATTTATTAGCAACTTAAGTAATAATTTGCTATTAACTCCCTGCCCGCCCGTCCCACATTGTCCCGCACAAGTGGTACTTCTGTCCCTCAAATGAACAGTTTGGATCTGGTCACCCTATATGTACCACATACTGTACAATGCACCTGGCCATTGTTGCATCATGAGGAACACAGTCAAGTGAACCAGGACATTGGCAGTGAATTTAGTGAACCTTTTATGTCCAAAACAGTTCCTTTTTTATTGTTATTAAATAAAAGTGAAACTCACAACGTGTTGTGAGCTTCACGTTTGTTTAATAATAAGGCAGCAACTATATAACAATAGAACAAATAAAATGGAAAATATCCTTGTGGGGGATATATTTGGAGGGTGATATTGTGTTCACAGCTGCATCACCAAGAAAGAAGACAGGAAAGAGAAATGTTGCAATAAAGTGTTTGAATGGCAGGTGTATTCATTTTGTTGAATTTCCCCGGTCAATAAAGGCTATGACAACCATGCCAGTCAGACGGTGTTAAAAGATGAGAGAAACTGTGATTTATAAGTATAAACGGTCAGGACAAGGGATTGTGTTTCTGTTCTGCTTAACTGATGTACTTCTGTATACGCTTGGCGGGACAGATAACGACATCTGTCATTGCTCCTCTGTCTGTCGCTTAGATGTCTTGACGTCTGAGTGGAACCGTGAGTTTCAGAATGAACAACTGATTATTGTATCAGTTGTTCACTCTGAAAGAAACCCAAGAATAGTGAGTGCATAGCATAGATTCAAAAGTTCAATTCCATTCCCTTCAGTGTTATTATAGTGCCAAATCACAATAAAGTTGTCTTGAAACGCTTTACATTCAGTATAGAGCAGAGATCCAACATTGTCCTGAAGATGACAGATCTAGAGACCACAAAAAGTATAATGACATTCAGCCAGACAGAGAAAGATGTATTCTAGGGGTGGGCGATATGGTGATAATTATCGTTGAGACGATACAATGTCTCCACGATATGCCTTTTCAGAGGTATCGTATAATATCGTGATACAATTGAGGAGATTCATTGCAGAATTCAATTTTGGTCAAAATCAGTAGTTCTCAAACTTTAAAATGTCAAGGTCTCCACTTAACTCTGACAGTATACAAATGAAACCATCATACTGTCAAAGTTCAATTTAGACCTCCCAAAAAGGAACCCAGAGAGTCTAGTATTTGTCAAGTAACTTGAAAAATAACCATAAAAAGAATTGTGATAAAATCTTGTATCGTGATACAGCTTGGGAAAATATCGTGATTTGTATTTTTCCATATCGTCCACCCCTATGACAGACAGACAGAAAGACGGACAGACAGACAGACAGACAGACAGACAGACAGACAGACACACACAAGGGTTTCCCAAACAGACAGAGGCAGGAACACAAGACAGAGAATAGACATGTACAGTACAGTATAATGACAGAGACAGACAGACGTGACTCATATGAAAAGCCAGTCAGGTCAGGCTGTGACACCAGCTTCCTCCCTCGCATCCACAGCTTCCTGTGTGAGCAATCTAACTCCACCACAGAGCTGAGCTGTTTACAGCAACAACATCTGTCTCAGTGACGGCACTGACTGACACCCTGACAATGCCTGCAGATCACTGTTGCCACAGTTTGCGAGAGAGACAAGCTACCGGGTCTACGAAAACAAGGCCAAAGCGAACACATGAGCCCTACACTGTACATGGACATACTAGTATATAATGTACATCGATCTACAAGCTCACAGCGGGTCGCATCGGATATTTTTGGAGCGGTGAAAGCGCTCCCAATAGACAGGTATGTCCGTGGGTATGTGGGTGGCTGGGTGGCTGGGTGGCTGGCTGGCCGTGTCCGTCCGTAGCCTGGCAATACCTTGAGTGGCCACACACAACACACTAGTTAAAGGAGGGGCGCTGTTTTGTGCAGGCCAGGCACACTCACCACTCACTCACAGGCACAGTTTACACTCACTCACTCACTCACTCACATAGGGTACAGCTGCTCAAATTCACCGCTCCACTTCGAACCGAGGTTTGATTTTTTAGAAAATCTTGGAGTGGATTTTTAAGTATTTGGACTATTTTGGAAACATATGGGGGTACCTGGCAAAATTATTTTCAGATAGGGTCTGCAAATTTGCAGGTCCTTGATAGGAAAATGTTTGAGAACAAGTGGTTTAACCAACATTAAGAAGCAAGCCCAAATTAGCAATAAGACTTTAGAACAGGGGTCTTCAACGTTTTCTGGCCAAGGACCCCTTTGTCGAGAGAGAGATGTAGCAGGAACCCCCTGCAACCCATTGATACCATGTTTAGTTTCATCGTTTGACAGCACAATCATTAGTGTATTTTGGGTTCATCTACATGTTTTCAGGTATTTAACCACTTGAACCGTCAATACTTAATAAACTTAACCTTTCACTCTGTACTTAGTCCGCTCTTTTTCCCCTCTACACCAAACCCGTTTGCCGAAAACAGCCGATCTACAAGCTCACAACGCCTCGCAGCTAAATTTTTTCAGATATTTAACCACTTGAACCGTCAATACTTAATAAACTTGACCTTTCACTCTGTACTTAGTCTGCTCTCTTTCCCCTCTACACCAAACCTCTTTGCCAAAAATATGGACGGAAGGAGAAAAAAGGCTTCTATTACACGAATATTTGGAGGACCCCCTGTAGTAACTCTGAGGACCCCCTAGGGGTTCCGGACCCCCTATTGAAGACCCCTGCTTTAGAAAAAAGCCCCCAAAAAGCACCCCGCAACAACCAATATTTACAAGCAACTTGGCAGAAGAAACAAGACCAAAGTGGCTTGTAATAAGCAGACTTGGCAATGGCAACACTGCAGCAGGTTCCTCCTTCGTTGTGCCAACACGGTCCAGGCCACAGCTACATTATGCTAAGCTAGAGCTGTAGGAAGTGCAGCTGAATGAGTGACTGCATAACAGGATTCTCTATGGGGTTGTGAACGAGGCTCCTCCAAAACAGCCCTGTGGTGAGAGCTCAGCATGTCGTCGTTGTCCGGTGGAAACCTTGTATGTCCAAAACCGTTCGTTTTTATCATTAAAAAGAATGAACTAAAGTAGTGGAAACAGCCGATCTACAAGCACACAACACCTCGCACCGCGAGGCGTTGTGTGCTTGTAGATCTGCTGTTTTCACTACTTTTGTGCACCGGCCTTGTCTGATGAAGCAGGGCTTTACCTCGCGAAAAAACATGCACATTTGAAACTTGGAGGTACAAGGTTTCTACCCGACAGTGACAATGTGTATGTGTGTGTGTATATGAGAGAGAGAGAGAGAGAGAGAGAGAGAGAGAGAGAGAGAGAGAGAGAGAGGGTGCTCTAATTTAGCTGATGCTTTTCATAAATAAATAAAAACTTCTAATAAACATAGATGTGCACTAATACAGTATATATCTAAGTTCCTTAGATTCCATACATCACAATCAACCAATATTTAGGAACACAAGTATCAGATCCTAGATCAGAAACATTATAATCAACAGTGTCTCAGCTTGGACCATACCAGTGTACATAACATCTCACTCTATTCACAGCTTTGGCCAAATATTGTACATAAACTTTCCTAATTTTTCAGCTGATGGCTTTATTTTTGTTTGTTTGGTTTGTTTGATCCAAAGTCATAAAAAAGTTTCACCCGAATATCTTTGGTCGATGTTGGCGAAATGTTTTACACTGTGAATAACTTACTGAATTGTGTTCATAAATCAATCTTTTCCCCATCTTTAACCTCTATACTCCATTGACCAGGGTCACCCAAGGGTCTATAGTTGGCCCTGTCCTTTTTTTTCATCTACACCAAATCTACACCAAAGTGCTGAAAATAGCTGATCTACAACAAGAATAGTAATGCTAGTGCTCATGTGGTTAAAGACTATTTTAATCAATATGTCACACAGATGCTTTAAAGTGCATTAAAACATGTAACGTATTATACAATACAAATGTATAGTGTAGGTTACCTATCTCAAGAAAGTTTCTTCAAGTTGATGCCATCAAATAATGCTAAGCCGACATGTGGTTAACAGATGAGTGTGTGTGTGGGTGGGTGTGGGTGTGTCACACATGGTCCCTCTCCCACGCCACACACACACACACACACACACACACACACACACACACACACACACACACACACACACACACACACACACACACACACACACACACACACACACACACACACACACACACACACACACACCTTATGTTGCAACACACACAGACCACACTTCTTTTAAGAACTTAACACAGCTGACTGGACACAGTAGCACCGACTGAGGCACTAGAACGTGGGGGGCGCTCTCCATTCCGACATGTTGTCGCCACTCCGACAGTGGCTTCTTATTGTCGGAATGGCAACACTTCCACAGAGGTTAAAGGTGTATTCAGTGATAATGAAAGTGGCCGGGGGTCATCTTGTCCCTAACTGGCCTTACAGCGTGGAAATGTTTAGTTTTTTTTATAGATTTTTTACACCATTATAATGTTTTCGTTTTGGTCATTAGACCCAATCACTGAATATCGGTAGGCCTACATTTCCAGCTTCAGGATATGTATGATACTGATTTACTACGAGACTGTGGCATTTTATGAGTTCAGTAGTTTAATTACAATCTAGACATTTAGCAGACATTCTTAATTCAGAGCGACTGTGGTTCTCAAAACGTTTATTTTGACCATCATAACTAAACATCATAACATAACTACGGCCATACTCTACCCTAATTGGTCGAGGACTGGCTGGCCACCTCTGAAAACCGAATCTAGCTATGCTCGCAACACAGGCCATGGTGGAAGTCCTTATATGGTCAGCACACATTCTAGTGAGGAGAATGAATGGAAAATGTACCAATTATATTTTTATTTGAATGAAATACAATCACTGAATATACCTTTAAGGTTAGGGTAAGAGATAGGGTTAGTGTCAGAATGGAGACATGTCGGAATGGAGACATGTCGGAATGTAGAGATGCACCCCTAGAACGTGCATGAGGGAGTGAGCTGTGCCGGCAGCACAGAAAGACAGAGGTGCACAAACAGAGACAGAAATGAAGGGACTGTGTGTGAAGCGAGAAAGAAAAGTGCTAAGAAAATCTTATAATATAGAGCTTAGAAATATAACATAAAACATTATCTCCCCCCACCCACCATTCCTCCTCTTTGTGGCTGCTCTGCTGCAGTTGCCTAGCGAGCTCTAACTTGGTGTTTAGCAACCTCTCACTTGCTGCTCTCTTTGGCAGACCACGAGAAAACAAACAATGTGTTTGTGTGTGAAGTCCTTTGCTGCGGGTACTTCCTGTCACTGCAGCATGGCTCCACATCAACAGCAAAGGATTGTGGGCCGGTATAAGCAGGGGTGTCGCTCGCACCAAATTCTGGGCCCTGGGTGCGTACTTTTAACTATTGAAAAATAGCAGATCTACAAGCTCACAGTGCGGCACCGAGTGCCGCACTGCAAGCTTGTAGGTCTGCTATTTTTTGAAAAATCATGAAAATGTGTCTTTGAATATTTCAAATCCTTCTAAGGTTTTTTGAAAAACCTATGTTTCTATGTCAGTGCTGCTCAAACTGTTTCATGTGAAGGACCCCCAAATGATATGTATTTGGCCACGGACCCCCATCTGAAAATATTTAGTTCCAGGAGGGACCCCCCAGAAGCAAATTTTGAGTTACAAAGTTTGCTTAAAAAATACATATATTCAAAGATTTGCACACATTTTCACGACTTTTCAAAAATAGCAGATCTACAAGCTCGCAGCGCAGCACTTGGTGCCGCGCTGCCCTCGTAACTCAGTCCCACTTTTCCGCCCCTTGTGACGCCCCTGGGTTTAACACTGGGCTGGGGAGGACCCAAACAGCCCAGCTGGAGGGCCCTGGACCGGAGACAAACGCTGGGTATTTGCATTCTGTTCATTTATATGATGAGCTCTCATCCAGAGAGACTACACACTTCAGATCCTAGATCAGCAGAGCTTACAATCAACCAATATTTAAGGACAACTTTGGTTGTTTACATCAAGGGTTCATATTTTAGAGAAAAGAAAAGATGAGTGTTAAAATTGTTTCATTTACTGCTTTCTATCGTTTTAGCGATTTTGATTTCAGTGGGTGGGGAGCCTGGGGCATGCGTACAAGTGGACCAATATGTCTTTTTCAAACACAATAAGCAGGTGATTTCTTCATTACTATTTACAGCCCCCATAAGTCACATCTGCCCATGAAAGATTGCGGTGCATCTTGGGAATGGGCTTATAACCTAAGTGTAGCATACATTTCTTGTCTCATGTTGCCTAAGTGTTTAAAACTATAAGGCTTTAACGGTAGTTGTAATAGAGCACATGTGCACAATACACATGCTTATATGCTTCACTTACGTAATCATCCTTTAAGTTAATGTTAGGGGGGGCATTGACCCTTATCCTCCTTCCTATTGGTAAGAAATGTAGGCATTTAGCAGATGCCCTTATCCAGAGCAGATCTACAAGCACACAAAGCGTCGCATCACGCCGTGTTGCAAGCTTCCAGATCAGTTGTTTCACTACTTCTTGATTATATATATATATTATAAATTCATGGAATTTCTTAGATGTATTAACTCTTATTGTGCCGATCCCGAACAAGTTCGGCTTTATTTCAATCCAATACAATTTTTTTTTTATTATTTTACTTACCCTGAGCTGCTTGTAGAGCCGTGGGTGGTCCTGGCTCGTCCTACGCTTTCCAGCGAGCCATTTTACATGGTCCGACGATATATTCCATAAAAAATGGTTTAAAATACATTTTTGAGCCCCCCAATGTTCACCGAATGTTCGGCGCCGCCGGCGGTACGACGTCCAGTGTGCCGATCCCGAATTAATGCAGCTTTTTTAATGAAATGAATAAAATGATCCGAGGCCTACTGAAGCCCCGGCCTAAATTTTCCATCCAGTGACCGAGATCCGGCCGCCCCCCGGCCGGCCGTAAACGAGTAACGCCGCCGCGAATCGCCGCGAATCGCCGCCGAATCCAATGCAAACCCACATCTTTGAAGGTCATTTTCTCTGGATTGTGTTTTTAGGGAGGCGGCGCGAGGTTTATTTACGGCGAAATCGCCGAAAAATGATCTTTTAAATGAGAAAAAGCGAATAGCTATTTTGTAGCCATTTTCATCCGGGACCTTTTCATGACGTGACGAACGTGAGCACGCGCGTCACTGCAACGTGAGTCCCCGGATGCTAATGCGCTCGCCTATGGGAGATACCCTGGCATTCTTTGGCGCCCTCTAGGGGCTGGCACTGGAAGGGATGTATTAAGAATATATATATTTATAAAAATAAAAAAATAAATATTGGGGGAGGGGAACATCCTTTGAAATATAAGAACATGGGATTTTTACTCGAGTCGTGACCGATGAAAAAAAATCCGTCACCCACAAATGGGTCTCAACCCACTGTTTGGGAATCAGTGGTCTAGCTATAGAAATTACATTCTTAACATTTGTGGTCAAGAAAAAGCAATCTAAGTAACAAAAACATGAGAACAATTGACCAAGATACAGTCTACTCTACAGCAGGGGTCTTCAATGTTTTCAGGCCAAGGACCCCTTAGTTGAGAGAGATGAAGCAGGGACCCCCACAACCTTTTCATAGATTCCATATAGTTTCATCATTCGACAGCACAATCATCAGTTTATTTTGGATTCATGTCAATTTGTGTTTTCAGATATTTAACCACTTGAGCCGTCATTTTGACCTTTTACTCTGTACTTTGTCTGCTCTTTTTCCCCTCTACACCAACACTCTTTGCCGAAAATAACCGATCTACGAGCTCACAACGCCTCGCACTGCGAGGCGTTGTGAGCTTGTAGATCTGCTATTTTTGGCTATACAGTTCTCAGAATATGGACACTAGGGTTCAAGTTGTTAATATAAAAAGGATTGGAAGATTTGGAGGACCCCCTGTAGTAACTCTGAGGACCCCCTGTTGAAGACCCCCGCTCTACAGTATATGGCTGCACAGTAAACTAGCATCTATCAATCAAAGGTGACAAAAAGGGATACAAGGAGAAAGAAGAAGTTAATCAAAAACAACTGTACCGTATTACACAAAGCAAGTAAGAGTGAAATGTAATCAAATCAAACTATTGAAGGTCAGTAAATTGAATGACTTATTATGCTCCCGTCTTCTTGTCAAAATGACCCATCATGACCCATTTATCTGACGGCTGCACTGCAGGGCTGCTGATGTGAGTCAATGGACTTGTGTGCTGTGTGTTATTAACAGAGTCTGTGTTCTAATCCTGCAACAGGCGAAACCCTGTCATGAGAAACTACTCAGTGAGTTTAATACAATTATGGGCCAGGGGTCAAAACACCAAGAGTGGCAAAGGAGAAAGGCAGAGGTAAAGCAAGGACAGAGAAGGAAGGGGAGAAGACGGGAGGGGGAGAGAGAGGGAAAGAGAAAAATCAAACCTCGGTTCGAAGTGGAGCGGTGAATCTGAGCAGCTATGCCCTGTGTGTGTGTGTGTGTGTGTGTGTGTGTGTGTGTGTGTGTGTGTGTGTGTGTGTGTGTGTGTGCCTGTGTGCCTGTGTGCCTGCACAACAGCGCCCCTCCTTTAACTTGTGTGGCCACTCAAGGTATTGCCAGGCTACGGACATAGCCAGCCAGCCAGCCACATAGCCAGCCACCCACAGACATACCTGTCTATTGGGAGCGCTTTCACCGCTCCAAAAACTATGGGAGCAAAACTAGGAAAGTCAGGGGAGAGAGATGGCGAGATATCTCTGGAATAGCTTTAACATTCCATTTATCAGTGTTTCTCAACCTCTTTTTCTGCATGGGCACACTTTTCATGTCCCAAGAATCCATGGGCACACCAACATAATACGGGGGTGTAAATATCGTCACTGTCGGGAAGAAACCTTGTATCTCCAAGTTCCAAATTTGTACGTTTCTTCGCAAAGTAAAGCCCTGCTTCATCATACAAGGCTGTCGCACAACAGTAGTGAAAACAGCAGATCTACAAGCACACAACGCCTCGCACCGCGAGGCGTTGTGTGCTTGTAGATCGGCTGTTTTCACTTTCACTGTTTTAAATCATTTTTTTCAAGCAGTTTCAAGGGGCACACTTGACCCTTCTCAGGGGCACACCAAAGGTCCCCAGGCACAGTGGTTGAGAAACACTGCCATATGATTGTTCATGTATGCCTTGCCATGTAGGCCTACATTAAATGTATGTAAAATCACAGCCCATAGTAGGGCTGGGTGAGAGAGGGGTAACATTGAAGAAAGAGAGAGTTACACAGAAAAGAGACAGGCAGGGAGAGAGACAACAGACCACCTTAAAAAACATTGTATATCCATGATATGCCTGCACGTAACCTTGATGCATGAAAACACAGTCCTTTCACCTGTACATATTTTGTTCCGATTGTATTGTATTGTATTGTATTGTATTGTATTGTATTGTATTGTGTACACTTCTGCTTTGGCAATGTAAATGCATGTTTATTGAATTGAATTGAATTTACCAAACTCATCACCAGTTGAGCAATTTCACTTCCTATGAAAACCCACAAGATGTAACACAGACTAGCTCTCATTCTAAAAATGTAGCCCAAACAGAACGATTGAATCAGCACATAATCAGTTATAAGTTGTGTGTTGACTTATAACATGTGAAATGTAACGTCCTGAATGTATGATTCTTCACACCATTCAAGCCAACCCCATGTGCGGTCAGTGGTTCTCAACCTTTTCAGGCCTGGACCCCCAAAATAATCACATTTTAACTGGGGAGCCCCTCACCCTGACGAGCACTAAGTAAGAGTTGAGGCATTACATTATGTATAGGCTACACGGTTATATTGTGAAAATAGCAGATCTACATGCTCACAATATGTAGATCGGCTATTTTCACATTTTCTACCTCTAATTGACACATTTTGGCCAATGTTTAATTTGTCGTTTAATTTGTCATTTTAGAGGTATTAAAAAGTCCTTAAATTTTCACTTTGGAAATGTGCATAATATAGGTCTACCCTCTATACACTTAAACGTTATGTTGGTTTATTTACTGTTGAGTGAGAAAGCAAAGTTGCACATTAAGTCAATCATCTGGGGACCTCCCAAAATAATGTGGGGACCCCCCTGGGGGTCCCGACCCACAGGTTGAGAACCACTGGTCTAGATCACGAACACCCACTTTGCTGTGCAAGCAGCAGGTTACAGATAGTGTCAAAGTTTTACACGTGCACAACTTCTTGCACAAGTCAAGATCTCTCATCATTTGATCGGGATGATGACACAAAAACAGGTTCTTTTTTCTCTCGCTCTCGTTGCAACTGCATGAAGACTTGAAGCACTGCTGCAGCAACAGTGCTTGTTGTGAGGAGAAGATAGGCTGCAGAATACAGATCACAATCTGGAGTCTTCTACATAAACACCATAGTGTTTGTTTAAACACCATTGTGTTTATTTTCACATCACGTTGCGTGAGTGGGCTTACTGTGGGCTGCCATGGTGATTTCAGAGAAAGTGGTTTAAAGTAGCGAAGTAGCCTACATTTACTTAACCTACTTTTTGGGTAGGCCTATTCATTTGTAGCCTACTTTACTTGAGTAGGCCTATTTACAATTTCCAATAGCCCAATTTTATTTCTACTCCACTACTTGGATCCAAATATTGTAGCCTACTTTTACTCGCCACTGGCACAAGTAGTCTACATTTATTTAAAATCTTTAGGCTACTTTGTAGATTATTACAAAATATAGTCTATTAATTTCGGCCAAATTCGCAGATCTACAAACTCACAATGCCTCCTATGCGATGCATTGTGTTGTGACTGAGCTTGTAGATCTGCTATCAAGAGTTTTATACATTTTGACTTGTGAAATGGTAGCCCTATAGCCTACCTTCATTCTTTATAATGAGTAGCATACTTTACTGTTGTAGCCTACTTTAAGTATATGTATTTGTATACCAATACTTTTGTACTTTTACTCAAGTAATTGTTTTATTCTGGACGTTTACTTGGTTTGTAACATAGTATTGCAGTGTTATTGATACTTATAGCCTAATTAAGTTAAACATTTGAATACCTTTTCCTACCACTGGAATAAATAAACTGACCTTGTTGCCAGATCACTTCAGACTGCAGAGAAGTCTTCTCCCTTCTCCTTCTCCAGTGCAGTCCTTGGAGAAGATATGATCTTAGATATCATTAATAGAACGACAGCCTCAGTCCAACTGCAGCCCCTCATTATGAATATGAACTCAACTGATGCCTTTCGCTCCCCGATGAGTCCTCGGCGCAAAACAAGAAGATCATCTACTGAACTAAAAGGATCTGTCAAAAAACCTGCTTCCTTGTCCAAGTTGTCCAGCTGGACTCTTGTCTTAAACCAAACAAAAAGTCCATCCTAAAAGCACCACAATGCTGTGACTGTGTATTCATTGAATAGCTGCTATATTCATTTCAAAGAGAGCAAAGTGTCGCCAAGAATCAACAGGCTGGAGGCTCGTTCTGGTGTGCGCGCGGCAGGGGTGTCGCACCAAATTCTGGGCTGCCCTGGGTACAAGGATTCACTGTGGGCCACCCATGAATTTTGTGCTATTGAAAAATAGCAGATCTACAAGCTCACGTGCGAGCTGTAGACCTGCTATTTTTGAAAAATCTTAAAACAAGTCTTTGAACATTTCAAATCCTTCTAATGTTTCTATGTCAGTGGTGCTCAAACTTTTCCCACGTGAAGGACCCCCAAAATGATATGTATTTGGCCACGGACCCCCATCTCAAAGGTTTCCAGTTCCAGTTAGTTCCAGGGATCCCCCCCAAAGCAGAATTTGAGTTACAAATGTTCGTTTAAAAGAATACATATAGGCCTATTCAAAGATTTGCACACGTTTTCACGACTTCAAAAATAGCAGCACAGAGTGCCGTGCTGCGAGCTTGTAGATCTGATCTTTTCAATAGCTAAATAATGAAGGCCCCCTCCACCTTGGGCCCTAGTAACTCAGTCCCACTTTTCCCCCCTTGTGACGCCCTTGGCGCGCGGTCCCGCCCCCTGTTGGTGATTGGTAGCCTACGATATACGTCATGGGTTGTTGAATATTCACGAGCTGCTAATACGTAATTTGTTGAATATTCATAAGATGATTTTTGTCAACAAAAATAAGAATCTTTATATTTATTATTCAGACCCATGGGTCCACATATAAAGAAAGCAGCATACAAACAACATGATCAGTAATGAGTAGCCTAGGCTAAATAGTACATACAAAAATATTAGAGATAGGCCTATAATTATAGTCTTTGTAATTTTCATGTATGTGCCAGGCAGGCACACCCCAGAGATTTGTCAAGATGTGTTAACAATGTTTGAAAATAGCATATTTACAAGCAAACTATGTGTCACATTGTGAAGCGTTGTGAGCTTGTAATTTATTTCCGTATAGCCAAGAAATTAAATGCACATTAAGTGTTTACTTTAAACTGTTCCTCATTTTGCCTCCACCTGGCACTTCCCTTTTTGGAGCTGTGTGGAACACAAGCTCCCTATACGTGGCCGTGTGTGTGGCCGTGTCTGTGTGTCTGTCTGTCTGTCTGTCTGTCTGTCTGTAGCCTACAGGACCTTTTGTGACCACACGAGGGCGCTGTTGTTCAGGCCAGGCCAGACACCCACACACACACACACACACACACACACACACACACACACACACACACACAGCTCCACTTCGAACAGAGGTTCGATTTTTATATTCTGTGTACTGTTTTTTGTATTGTTTTGACATTGTGCAAAATGAAATAAAATCAAGAGAGAGCAGAGGCTGGTGATGGCCTTGACATTCAAACTGTAAAGTTCAACCAGCCAGCCAGCCAGCCAACCAGCCAGCCAGCCAGCCAGCCAGCCAGCCAGCCAGCCAGCCAGTCAGTCAGTCAGTCAGTCAGTCAGTCAGTCAGTCAGCCAGCCAGCCAGCCAGCCAGCCAGCCAGCCAGCCAGCCAGCCAGCCAGACAGACAGACAGACAGACAGACAGACAGACAGACAGTCAGTCAGTCAGTCAGTCAGTCAGTCAGTCAGTCAGTCAGCCAGACAGACAGACAGACAGACAGACAGACAGACAGACAGACAGACAGACAGTCAGTCAGTCAGTCAGTCAGTCAGCCAGCCAGCCAGCCAGCCAGCCAGCCAGCCAGCCAGCCAGCCAGTCAGTCAGTCTTCAAAAGCTCTGATCTAACTATGGTCCAGAAATAGCAGCTCAGTGTTACATTCTCTCAGACCAGTGATAAATTCACCAGGTGTCTGTAGCCTAGCCTATATGGTTGCACCACTGACCACTCTTTAAAAACACACAATATTATATTAGCTTCTCCTGGCTGGGTGGGAAATAATAAAGCAGTGATTGGGCTGAAAAACTAATAGCAATACAGGAAATAATATAGTCTTTGCTTGAATCATTAGTGTGCCCAGTCCACACCATAATTCGCAAGGCAACTAGTTCAGGGGCAGGGGTATGCAGCTGCCATACCCTGGGTCCAGGGGGGAAAATAAAAGTTACTTTTAAATATAAACCCATGAATGTCTCTTTGACTATGTTGTTAAATTACAGTAAAATTACTACAAATGCAAAATTTAACAAAAGGGTCACTTTAACAAGGTATTATAATTAGCCTATATTCTCCACACTTGTATCTTCACAAATGGTATATTCCCAGGTTCCGCAGGTCTGCTGCACAGGTGCAATGCATTATTGTTAATTGTGGCACGTTTAATAACATGCCAAGTGTAGCTGCACTTGAACAACCGTTTCAGGCTGCCATATCCAGCCCAAGAAACCATAGAAATGGGGGAAAAAATTAAATGTATCATGCCTGTTGCGGCAACATGACTGGTGTCTTGCACGCGCGCAAGACACCAGTCATGTTGCCATACCTTAGCTTTTTCTGAACTGACGCCACTGAACTAGTTGTAACTTGCAAGAAATTGCAGCGGCCTGAATTGACCCGTTGCAGCAGGTCGGCACAGTCTGGGATAATGTTGCAAGAGGTTGCAAGAGTTGTTGCATTGCAAAGCATCGGTGGGGACTGGTCTTTAAGGCCAGTCCATATGCACCAAAGATTCACAATACAACGACTTGCTGATTGCAGCAGAATTGTATAGCTTGTGGTTTGCAACTGGACAGTCCTCACCCAGGTGCTGGCCTGCAAAGGGGTATTCAGACCTGGAACTTTTCTCTGCAACGTGTTGCATTGGTGAGGACTGGTATGACCATTTTAAAAGCTGTTTTTTTAATGAATCCACAGCAGGAGGGTCCTGGAGGGATATGCCCTGATCAGAGCTAAATGTGATCAATAAACACAACACAACACAGCATTGTGTCAAGTATCACAAACCTAAAAACAAACTGCTATCTATATGGAGAATCAAACCGAATGCATCAGGCCAGCTTTAACGGCCATCAGGTGCCAACATAGCAGCACAGTAAAAGATACTGTGTTCTATTTTAAAGAGGCTGAAGTGAAGTTCGGATCAAATTAATAACTTGATCTCTGGTTTCATCCTTGAAGCCCCAGGCACGCATGCACACACGCACTCACGCACACACACACTCACACACACACACACACACACACTCACGCACGCACGCACGCACGCACGCACGCACGCACGCACGCACGCACACACACACACACACACACACACACACACACACACACACACACAATGTTGATACACAAATCTTCTCTTCTTGGGGTCCCTGCATGCATGCAATCACTTTATGGGGCTCCCCGGCCATATACTTATCATTTTGGGGTCCCACATGAAAAGGTTTGAGAATATTGATTTAGAAGGCATTTGTAGAATCAGCCTCTTTAATACATAACGTTTTTACATTAACGCTCATTAAGCCGTATTCATACTTTGCAGACCTGCAAGTTGTTAGATAAATTGTAGGTGTGCTATTTTGGGCCATAGTGGGATGGAGCATAAATTAGGCTTTGAATCTGAAAGAAGATCTCCACAGACATTGGTAGGTCTTAATATGGTCAATGTTGGTATACCACCAGTGGTGATGACAACGCTGTGATAATTTGATAACCAAGAAATAAGTGCATTGGGTTTGGACTAGACAGTGTGACCCTTATGCTGCTGTAACATTGAAACGTGCCAACCAAATATTATCCTAGGATGTTATTTAAAGGACAACTTTGTTTTTTACAACAAGGGTTCAGAAAAAAGAAAAGATGAGTGTTAAAATAGCGATTTTAATGATTTTGATTTCAGTGGGTAGGGGCATATACAAGCTGGCTGTGTCTTTTTACTGTTTTTAGACACAATAAGCCCATTCCCAACATGCACCACAATCTTTCATGGGCAGATGTGACTTATGGGGGCTAGTGTTACTGTTAGCTGTAAATGGTAGCCTAATAAAGAAATCACTGGCTTATTGTGGCTAAAATACATTTTAGCCACTTAGGCCTATACTATTTTAACACTCATCCTTTCTTTTCTCTTATTGCAACCTAAAATATGAATATAAAGTTGTCCTTTAAGTTGAAAATAAATATTCTTAGTCTATTTCAACTTTGATTGATTGATTTTATTTTGTATAAAACAATAAATACACCAAGAATAACACATACAGTAGCTATAATGAAATTATTGTTTCAAATGTGGTTTATATCCAATAAAAGGGGACGCCAAAAGGTTAGAGATGAAACATTGCAGGACAAGGACAACATGTATCCATTTTGATGACCCAACAAGGGAATGATACAATTCAGCTTTCATTATGCAACTTGAGTTGTTGGAATACAACATTGTGTAATGGTGCAACAATTAAGAAACAATTAATTTGTTATATTAAAGACCAACCAATAAAATGTAATCCACCATGGGATACATATGGGTAGGAATAAAATCCCATGTATGGGTTTTATTTTATTGTATTTTGTTTTCTCCATTTTAATCTGAATGGCTATCATTTAGTGAGAAATCCAGGCCAGCAAGGCCACCTTAACTCAACCTCTTCATCATTATATTATTTTGAATGTAGTGAGTTTAGTTTGTCCAAATACATTTGATTATGAACTTGTCCATGTTGTTGGTTTAGTAGCAATCTGAGTTCCCAGAGGTAATTTTTTCCGCCACTAGGGGGCGAAAACTGAAAAGTTTAGTTGAGTAGGGAACAGATACGGCTGTAGAACTGCATTTCCCATCGTCCCCTACAGGCAAAGTCACATGACACGTGCATCGCACGTCAACATGGCTGCTGTTGCAGATGAACATTTTTCTTCCTTACAGCTGCTTCTCAAGGTATTCATTTCAAAAGCTTTCACTGCCATTTAATTACATCTACAGTACACAATACAAATTCATTAAGATTAAAAACGGGATGCCCCCCTCCCATAACGTTTTTATTTTCTAAACAGTAGTTTGTCGTCAAATGTCAACCATTTACTTCTTCTGTCTGTGTCTAGTTAATGCAGCAGTTAATGTATCAGAATTGCCTAGATGAAGTAATTGAAGTATTGTGTTATGAACTAATTGTTTGTATTACATTATAACAGCGTTGTATTATGTGTCTAAGTTTCTAACATACTAAACCAATGGATCTCAAAGTGGGGTCTGCGCACTTTGCGGACCCCTAGGGGGCCGTGAGGGGGGGGTGATATTTGTACAGTGTCTACAGTCAGAGTTATAGGGGTCAGTGGTCTGATGCATACCAAATTGGGGGTCCTTGAAATTAAATTGAAGTAAGTGTGTGTGTGTGTGTGTGTGTGTGTGTGTGTGTGTGTGTGTGTGTGTGTGCGTGTGTCAGGCTCCATCTAAGGATGCTGTGCGTGAGTTGTGTGCTCAGAGTTTTCCACCTGCAGCAACAGAGTCACAACAGCTGGCTGAGAAAACAGCTGAGATCCTCAACATCTCTACAAGAGAAGCTAAACAGGTGCGCGCGTGTGTGTGTGTGTGTGTGTGCTACTAGTTGTGAGGACCAAATTACAAGTACAGTAGAATGTGACATTTTAAGGACCACTTTCCTTATCATCATAGGATAAATCTTTTAAGGTTTAAAAATATGTTTAGAGTTATTTTGAATTTTTTTATTATTTTTTATAGATATGTTTTTTGGGCCTTTATGCCTTTATTGATAGGACAGTAGACTGACAGGAAATGGGGGGAGAGATGGGGAGTGACACGCAGCAAAGGTACTTGTAATTTGGTCCTCACAACTAGTAGCACCCACATGGGGCGGCATAGCTCAGGGGCTAGAGAAACCGTTATTAGAGCACGAAGGGTTCCCAGTTCGGATCCGGGCTCCCCCTGAGTTAATGTCGAAGGGTCCTTGGGCAAGACTCTGTTGCTCCCGGTGAGTAGGTTGGTGCCTTGCATGGTTTCCTCCGCCACCGGTGTATGAATGTGTGCGTGAATGGGTGAATGTAATGCACAATCTCTGTAAAGCGCTTTGGATAAAAGCGCTATATAAATGCACCATTTACCATTTAAAAGGTAGTCAGGATCAGGACTCGAACCAGCGACGTGCTGTTAGGCTACACCGAGCCTACAGTATGTGGTATGCATGCACTTCCCTGGACCGGTAGGCCAGCGGGCGCCCCGCGCCAAGCTCTGTAGATCGACATAGCCGACCTGTTGCGTTGTGAGTGACACGTGAGCTTGTAGATCGTCTATTTTCGGCGATATGGTTAAAAAGAACAAATAATTGCATTCATAAAATGCAATTATCCTACAATTTTGATGTTGTTCTTGTGTGTGTGTGTGTGTGTGTGTGTTGTACCTATCTATCTCTGCAGGTGGTCCTGGCTCTCCACAGCCTGTCTCACTGCGTTGTGTTGTCCAACATGAAGACCGTGGAGCAGGTTCTCTCTGTGTTCCCAGACACTTTCCACTCCAACCTCAAAACCCTCATCACCAAGATAATACTGGAACACAGGTTCACTTCTATAGATTCTATTATAATTATAATACTGTATAACTAGTAAGACGCCTCAGGGCGACTGCTATTGCTGTTGCTACTACAGTAGGACACCTAAAAATGTAGGCTCCCACAAAGTTTCCAGAGGGAGTTGTGATTGAGAAAGTTCAGAGGTAGACACCTTTATGAACACATTTGTGAAGAAAGATGTTGGAAATGATTTAGTTCCCAGATTGGTCCAGCATGAGGCTAACTTTCCCTTACTAACATAAAAGTTGATAATTTCTTACCTCTCCCAAGGTAAATAAAGCCTGGGAAAGTGATATATTATAAGTATAGTATACATAATACTGCAACACAGATTCTGTATGCAATTATACAGTTTACACAGGTGTATTTTCCCACCTGTTTCAAAGAGTCTTACAAGGGAGTATATAGTTGATCAGTTAGATTGTGGTCAATCGTGTTGATGACAGCTAATTCCTACATTTTTATGTGGGTAGATCAGGTTAATGACAGCTCATTTCTATATTTTTCAGTGTGGCGTGGAGAAATGAGGCTCTCAACAATCAAAGTGAGTTTAAAAAATAATAATAATCATATGATCATATACTGTGTGCAACATTAGAGTGCCATTACATGGATGGATTTACTGTGTATGCAGTCTCTCTTCCCCAGCTGAAGCAGTTGGATTGGAGAGTTGACATGATGACAGCATCTGACTCCATCAGCCGCATGGCCGTTCCTTCCTGTTTATTACAACTACAGGTACGCCTAGATATACTGATACTGTACATTATAACATAGTACACATCTTAACAAAATGAACCCTGGCATTCCTATTTTTGGCACATTTTCATAAAGCTAAACACTTTCACCCCTAACCCTGTAGATTTTCTCCATTTGTTGTACTACTTAAAGAGGAAGACCACCCATTTTCAATATTGTCATTAATATACCTTAGAGGAGTTGTGTGGAAATAAATAAAAGGTTCCCCCCCTTCTGTGTTGCTTAGAACTGGAGGATTGATTTGGGGGTTTGTATTGCAAATCACACCGAGATGACATCACACCGGTGTGATTTACAATCCAAACCCCAAAATCAATCCTCCAGTTCTAGACAACTCATAAGGGGGGTAACTTTTTACTCCTCTAAGGCAGGGGTTCCCAAACCTTTTTGGCTCGGGGCACCCCTGTACATAGTTTTTTCATCTGAGGCATTATATTCATAATTTTCACTCCCAGCACCTTATATTTATAATATATTTTAGCGATTATGTTGCGAGGAAAACGAGATAATAGCCATGTTGGTTAGAACTGACTGAAAATAACTTTGCACTTCAAGTTTAAAACGATACTAAATATATTTTAAGTGTACAAATAAATTCCAAACACAAATTATCTCGCGGCACCCCTGGACTGCCGTCGCAGCACCCCAGGGTGCCCCGTCACCCACTTTGAAAACCACTGCTCTAAGGTATATTAATGACATAGTTCAATATTGAAAATGGGTGATCTTCCCCTTTAAGTGGAAGGTACATTCGTACCCACGCCACTGTGAAGCTGGTAGTTTTAGCTGATCGGTCTCTGGCGGTAAAAATGCCATTTACCATGTTCTGTGTAGTTGCTATCTTCCTTATTCCTATTTCCAATGTCCATCCAGATAGAGGAAGCAGCGTGTCTAGGAGGTGGGGGGTCCTCGGTGACTGTGGAGCTGAGCAGAGAGTCTTTGGACACCATGTTGGATGGCCTGGGACGGATCAGGGACCAGCTCTCTGCCGTGGCGGCCAAGTAAACGTTAAAGGACGCTTCCTGCCCAAGTCCTTCTAACTGGGACACTACAACTGGATTCATGCTTCGGTGACAAAGTGTCATGCAATGTGTTGCTTATATTCAACTCTGAGGTGTGGGGTTACCATTTAAACATTTAGAAAATGGTTGATTTGAAGCGCGATAATTGTTCAATGTATCAAAGTACCCCCAAGTCTACAAAGAACAGTTTGCAATCACATCTGCAGTAAATGCCTCACAGTGTGACCACAACTGCATTCAGCGCCAATCTAACATCAGATTCATCTGCAGACCCCCAAAGACCTCTGAGAGGTGTAGAAAATGTGCATAAAAGAACTCAATGGGGCCTTTTCCACCGGCAAAGAACCGGTTCCAGAACCAGTGCCGGTTCAACTTTCTTGGAACCTTGGTTCGTTCTTGTGAACCGGCTTGAGTTTCCACCAGATTGAACCATGATTGAACCAGAGGAACCAAGGATTTTGTGGTTCCCGTTCGGAACCAACTTTTACGGTTCGGAAACCAACTCCGGAAAAGCTCACCTCTGGTTCATCCCATAGGCAGGAGAAAGAACCAGAACCGGTTCTTTGCTGGTAGAAAAGGCCCCAATTTGAACTACATCCAAGAGTGAGTGTGTCTACTCACACAGATGTCTTGTTCAATATAGCATACAATACAGGTGTGGTCATTTACAAATCCCTCTATCTGTCAGACAACATCATGAATAAAAAGTGACTTCTTCGCAGTTCAGAAGATGCCCAGGGGAATTGACCACTGGCCTAAGGCCCTTGGTTAGCTGGTTATTAAGGTGAAGCAGAAGCACATGGGCTGTGTTTGTGAAATGGTCCATAATGTTTGTAAGTGAGGAATCTGGGAACCCATCTGCAAAAGAAAAGGACTGACGTGAGAGATTAGTAAATGAGTGACTAAACAGACAACGGTAATGATCAGTCAGTGTCATAAGCGTCTTGGTTTAATGAGTTTCAGCTGATTTTATTGTAAACATTATAAAATAACATGTTACAGCAGCATATCACTTTTTTTTCCTTCTTTTTTTCTTTAACATCCTTTGACATATTCACATTATTCAAACCACGTACAAAATGGCTTCTACAGACTAAACAGCACTAAACTGTTGTCAAGGTACTGTAACTGGACCTCACAGGGGAGAGATAGATGCTCTACTGCCCCTGTGTGGCCGAGAGAGGGACTGCACAGAATCCATGTTGATTTACATTCACAGAAAGAAGAGAATTGTTCTGGACTCCATTCACACAAATGTATCGATTTGGCCAAAAATTAAATAAAAGCACAAGTTCTGTCCTACTGAGACAAACAGCACTAATTGTCCTACAACAACAGCACCAAGTCAAACACACAACACGTTGTCCCTGTCTTCACCTATTTGGTTTTTACACACACATACGACTGGAACCCACAACTAACTAAACAATCTTCAGAAACAAGCTCAGTGTTGGGAGACTATAAACGGTTCCGTCTTGAATCTTTGGAAAAATGTTTTTCTCCTTCTAGCATCTCCAGAAATGATCTCATCCGAGTAAACCATCCAACTTTGTTTTTTTACCTTGGTCGTTTTACATTCCCCAAAGGAGATGGGAAAGAAGTGGTGCTGAAAAGTAGTAGAAAGTTAACTTATCTCCTGCCTTTGATGAAGTATAAACCGTTATTACTACGCTGAAATGTTTTATTATGTCAAGGTGTTAATAAATAAATATTAATACCTGCCCTGGAAGAAGAGTGGATATGTCCTTCTTTTCACCTGGTTCAGATCAATAATATAAAAAACTAAAAGAGATGAAGTGTGTTTGCAAGTTTCTGTGCATTTTCTGTGAAGCACGTGGAGTTGTTTGACTGCATATGAAATGTCCTGTACAAATTACAGTTTGACTTGATGACGTCAGTCGACAAACCTTTTTATTTTGTTCCGAGTTCGGTTAACAGCATGTGGTTTGGGACATAATGGGAACTTTAGAAGGGTGTGACTTAACGAAAAACGAGAACATAGGCATTTTCATCACATTTTCAGACCATATAGTGTCCATAACATCCAGTTTGAGCTAACAGGCAATATAAGAGAACATGTGATGTAATATATTTAAGACTTGTTAAAAGAAAAAAAAGGCTATTTCCACTTACAGCCTTGTTTTCTTAAAGCTGTCACTCAAGTAGCTTAGTAAAGACTAGTAATAACTCAACAACATCCCTTCTTTTTAGGTGGATTTGGTTTAAAGAGTAAAGACATGACAGTCTTGTACTGTATATCAGTGGTTCTCAACCTATGGGTCGGGGCAAATTATTTTGGGGGGTCCCCAGATGATTAACTTAATGTGCAACAATGTTTTCTCACTCAAAAGTAAACAAACCAACAAAGTTTATAGAGGGTATCTGCACATTTCTAAAGTTACAATTTAAGAACTTTTTAATACCTCTAAAATGAAAAATTAAACATTGGCCAAATTGTCAAATAGAGGCAGAAATTGTGAGGCATTGTGAGCATGTAGATCGGCTATTTTCACAATAGAACCGTGTTATATAAAATGTAATGCCTCAACTCCAAGTGCTCGTCAGGGTGGGGGGGTCCCCAGTTAAAATATGATTATTTTGGGGGTCGAGGCCTGAAAAGGTTGAGAACAAATGCTGTACATTACCCCCAGCTTACCTACAACAGAGACAACCAGTCTGTCTGTCTGTCTGTCTGTCCTACAGAACCAGCCAGCACTAATCATCTGTCCAACATAGACCAACAACACTTCTCTCTTCTACCACTAAAAGTATTGTAATTTGAATAGTTATTGAAATAGTTTAGGCAAAATCATAAACACCTGCTGTCAAAACACAGTAGTTCCTACAGTTTCCTATACTGTATGCATTTGCATGTATTATGGACACTTGAAGTAATCTTCCTGTTTTAAAGGATGATGAAGTTAAGCCCTCCACCCTGCTCTCTGAGCAAGCTATGGCTGGACCAGAGGGATTGTCTTGGATGAACATTAGACCAGCCGCTCCCAACCTGTGGGGGCCAGGGCCCTTTTTATTTAATCATTAAAACATTAATGTATGTTTTCCTTTAAAATCTAGAAAAAGTTGTTTTCCTTGAGATACCGAAAAAAATAGGAACTTATACGCTAGTTCCGTTGATCCAAGCCGAAACACAACGAATTGATTTACAATTAAAATAGACACGTTGGGGAATGTGCAGGCAGGCCACCATCGGACCACTTCATGTTTAACCCATTTAGGCCTAGAATTATCGAATGCTTTAACCAGTGAAAAATAGCAGATATACAAGCTCACATGCGAGCTTGTAAATCTGCTATTTTTGAAAAAGTCGTGAAAATGTGTGCAAATCTTTGAATATATGTATTTTCAAAGCGAACGTTTGTAACTCAAATTTTGCTTCTGGGTGGTCCCTGGAACTAGATATTTGGAGATGGGGGTCCGTGGCCAAATAAATATCATTTTGGGGGTCCTTCACATGAAAATGTTTGAGAACCACTGACATAGTAGCTGTATACTGCTGTGCTACAATTGGACAACTGAATTTCCCCCTTGGGATAATAAAGGTATCTATCTATCTATCTCTCAAGAACAGACTAACTGAGCTCCAGTTAAGTGAAAAGGACCTTTTCTTTGACGATGGCTGGCCAGATTGCTGACATAGAAACATAGGTTTTTCAAAAAATCTTTGGATTCAAAAGACACTTATAGAATCAGGTCAAAATTCAAATTTTCACGATTTTTCAAAAATAGCAGATCTACAATGATGGTTGAGATCTTCAAGTGGGCCCTGGTCCAGAAAGGGTTGGGAACCGCTACATTAGACTGTCCTACAAAGACAACACTGTATGTCCTACAAAGACACCCCTACAGAAACAAACAGCGGTAACTGTCTGCAATGGACTTGATGGAAATGTTTAAATCTACTCTCCTACCACAGGTAGTCTACTGTTGGTACACAAGTGGGCAGTATGAATCCTAGTTGGCATTATGCATAGAGGTTGGTGACCTAAAATCTAAACCTTCGCTATCCATCTACACATCTAGTTGCTGCTGTTTGCCTGCAGGGGGCAGTAGAGTAACACAGTTCTAATTCTAACACAAATCAACAATCTAGTGTTTCATGTTCTTTAACGTTTTAAAAAACAAAACAATAACATTACAATAACAAACTTAGAGTTCTTGCAGCGTATATATAGTCGTCAGTTAGATTAGCAAGAATATATTACAGCTTTTACAAATCGCAACTGTCTTTTTTTAAAGAGAGGTCTCTGTCAGAATATGAAGAGTAATTACTGGTTATGAACTATGAAAGCATTCTTCCAGGACTCGCTCAGTGGAGGAGCAGTGCTGCTAAGCATTCTGGGAAGTGTAGTCAATATGAAGTCAATTGTTTTGATATCTTCCTATAAAATTGAAATACCTTTTCCATTTGGTTTGAGACAAACCAGTGAAAATGTATTTCAGATTTATGGAACATTTTCTGTATTTCCAAAACTTTAGAAACAGGATTTTACAGGGTGACAATATTGGAATAGAAGCTTCTGTTCTGACTGGTCAGTTTGAATATTCTTAATCTCTCATGTTGCTTAAAACAGTGGTTCTCAACCTATGGGTCGGGACCCCCAGGGGGGTCCCCAAATTATTTTGGGGGGGTCCCCAAATGATTAACTTAATGTGCAACATTGTTTTCTCACTCAATAGTAAACAAACCAACATAAAGTTTAAGTGTATAGAGGGTATATGCACATTTCTAAAGTGACAATTTAAGGCCTTTTTAATAGCTCTAAAATTTCAAATTAAACATTGGCCAAATTGTCAAATATTAGAGGCAGAAATTCTGAAAATAGCTGATCTACATGCTCACAACTCCTCGCGTTATTTCACAATAGAACCGTGTTCTACAACATGTAATGCCTCAACTCTTAGTGCTCGTCAGGGTGGGGGGGGGGGTCCCCAGTTCAAATATGATTATGTTGGGAGTCGCAGCCTGAAAAGGCTGAGAACCACTGACTTAATAAAACACGGCGGCCAATAGAGTGAAGTCCTTGAAGTTTGCATAGTGGTGGATGAAACCTGACCCAGTTCTTCTGACCCCCTCGTCTGCACTGATCTACACAACAACAGGATGGACCTACTAGCTTATAGCTTATCTACAAAGGCTGGCAGCCATATTGCGCGCGCCCATCTCTCATTTAGGAATCAGTGCATCTAAGAGATGTGGGGAAACTGCCTTACATTTTTATTGGTCGATACACAATTCCTTTCCGATCCTCAAAGAGCTAGTTTTCCCAGTCTTACCCTTATGAGAGGGAGAGAGCTCATTCCTACTATTTATAACCACCTCTCTCCCTTTTGATTATTAAGCCATGTTTCACTTATGTACTTCAAACCCACAAAAATAATTTGTCACCCCAGATTTCGATTCATATAAATAACAAAATACAATTTCTCCCATTTATGATTCAAACAGAATATCCGACTAAAAATAATAATACAATGAGGTAAGTCCCTGTGTTGGAATCATAACCATAGTAACTACGCAACCACTACCAACATATACAGACCACTCCCATTTAGGCCTAGAATTATTGAATGCTTTAACCAGAGCTTGTAAATCTGCTATTTTTGAAAAAGTCGTGAAAATGTGTGCAAATCTTTGAATATATGTATTTTCAAAGCGAACGTTTGTAACTCAAATTTTGCTTCTGGGTGGTCCCTGGAACTAAATATTTTGAGATGGGGGTCCGTGGCCAAATAAATATAATTTTGGGGGTCCTTCACATGAAAAAGTTTGAGAACCACTGACATAGTAGTCTCTCAAGAACAGACTAACTGAGCTCCAGTTAATTGAAAAGGACCTTTTCTTTGACGATGGCGGGCCAGATTGCTGACATAGAAACATAGGTTTTTCAAAAAATCTACGAAGGATTCAAAAGACACTTATAGAATCGGGTCAAAATTCTAATTTTCACGATTTTTCAAAAATAGCAGATCTGCAAGCTCGCAGTGTATATCTGCTATTTTTCCAATAGTTAAAGCATAAAATAATGATACACAATAATGTGTACCCGTTCTAAATGGGTTTTAACCTCCCAAGCCCATCCCTGCCCTACTTCTCTGTTGCCACTCCTTCGATTATGACCATCCAACGTGCAGATGCCTCTCCCCCTGCCTGTGTGTGTGTGTGTGTGTGTACGTGTTGAGCCCCTTTTCCACTGGCATGTAAACATGTGTTGGCGTCCTGTGGGAATAGCTACTGGTCTTGAATGCCAGGCTATTGTGCTCCACGAATGCCCCAACTCCCTTCCTTCCTTGATTGATTGCCACAATGTGTCTCTGAAGAATGTTGGTCTAGCTAAGATGTGCTGAAAAGAAATATATTATTTTACATTGCAGATTATCAACTACAATGCAATTACTTTAAGGAGTCTGCACTTCCTGGTGTTTTAAAAGCAGCACAACTCCAAGGTTGTTTGCGTAGGGCAGGGGTCTTCAACGTTTTCAGGCCAAGGGCCCCTTAGTTGAGAGAGAGCTGAAGCAGAGACCCCCACAACCTTTTCATAGATTCCATATAGTTTCATCGTCTGACTGCACAATCATTGTGTATTTTGGATTCATGTCAATTTGTGTTTTCAGATATTTAACCACTTGAACCGTCAATACTTAATAAACTTGACCTTTCACTCTGCACTTGGTGTGCTCTTTTTTCCCCCCTCTATACCAAACCTCTTTGCCGAAAATATCCGAGCTTGTAGATCTGCTATTTTTGGCTAAAGTTCTCAGAATATGGATGCTAGGGTTCAAGTGGTTAATATAAAGAAGGGAAAAAAAGTTTATATCACACAAAGATTTAATAGAAACTTTGAGGACCCCCTAGGGGTCCCAGACCCCCTGTTGAAGACCCCTGGCGTAGGTAGGGAGTGGGCGCTGGGCAGAGAGAGCGTACGCGTGCGACGGTGAAGCTGCGACTGGAGCAAAGAGATAACTTAGCAGTAGCTATGAAGGCATGAGTGCGGCGGTGGAGGATTTCTATTAGTCTGAAATACATATCTCATCATCCCCAGATGCCTCGTTCCGGTGTGCTTTAGACACCTCTCACGGCACGCAGTATGTGCTGTACCCGTAACATTCATCTAATGTGGGAACAGACGACATACAGAACGTCTCTGTAAGGGAGGCCAACATGTGAACGACTACCCACTGCCTTTGCCCAATATCTTTTAAGCAGCAATGGACTCCCTGTGGGAAAGGGGCTCTAGTAGTGAATACTGTATGTGTGTGTTGGTTTTTAGTGTTGCTGACAAGTGGAGAAGCCTGCGTTGGAATGATGCAATGTTTCGGGTTTAGGCACGAGAACAGCAGACTACACAAACACACAGACAGACACACACAGACACACACAAAGACATCTCTGTATGTGTGTGATGTCGGCATGTGTCTGTTCTTTAGTCCTTCATTTCTTCCCATTCATTTTCTCTCTTTTTTCTTTTTATTTGAACAGACTCTAACCGGCTTTCCTCTCTCCTCCCTCATGACTTCCTGCTTCGCAGCGAATCAGAGCTGCCGTTGAGTTTGCTCCGCCCAGAAGGGGTTGGCGGGTTACCGTTGCCCAGGGGTCGTTCCCGGTCTCCGGGGACTTCCTGTTTGCGACGTCGGGCGTCTTTGTAGCGAAGTGAGATGTCACTGGAGGGGTGGAGAAAAGAGAAGACGGTTTTACTCTAAAAGACAGCTTAAAACCAAGAGTTCAAACTGTACACAAAATACACATACACACCCACAACATCAAAATCACACTATCGTTTATTGCGACGAAGGTCGCAGTTTACCATGAGAAATGTTACAGCTTGTCCGTGTGTAGACGTCCGTGTACACATTTTTACAGTCTATGGGTTTGCCGCTCTGACATCATGCTCTGATGTCACTGTGATGCACATCTTGTCCATGTTACCGTGTATCTCTGAAGGTCATGCCTGACTCTGTGGTCCCCTTGACACATCACTGTGACATCATTGGTGAAATCACAGGTGACATCACCTATGTAAAAGTCCATATATGGGTATTCCCCAGAATCCCTTTTATGCCCATATATGAAGATCCCTGATGTCATCGATATATATAACACTATACACTATACAATATATCACTGGCCAGATGGCCAAGACATGGCCCATATCGGTGTGGCTGGTTCAGATGTATGGGCATAAAAGGGATTGTATGTTGTGATGTCATGGGAACCACTCTAACAGAATGCCTTTTATGCCCATATATGGAGAACCCTGGTGTCATCAATATTAAGCCCATATCTAACAGGACTTCATATGGGAATGCCCATACAGACAGTATATGGAGGAAGACAGGGCATATCTGTGCGGCTGATTCAGACAGGGATCTCCATGTATGGGCATGAAAGGGATGTACTATATCCAGTACATGCATCTCAGTATATGGGTAACTGGTCCGATATACATGTATATCAATGGCCAGATGGCCAAGAATGACATGAAAGAATATGGGAACCACTGGTTTAAAAGGCATTAGGAAGCAAGCCCAAACAGTAATTACACTTTAGATTTATTACTTGAGATAGATATCATGAAATAATATATGTTAATAGAAGGTGTTTTCCCTGAAAGTCCAGTTTACCCATTTAGGCATAGAATTCTTTAATTCAAGCGAGCTTGTAGATCTGCATTTTTTCTTTAATCATGTTTTTCTTTTTTTTTTTTAAATATATATTTTTAAAAGCGAACATTTGTAACTCAAATATTTGCTTCTGGGGGGTCCCTGGAACAACATATTTTGAGATGGGGGGTTTGTGGCCAAATACCTGCAATTTTGGGGGTCCTTGACATGAAAAGATTTGAGAACCACTGATTTAGAAGAAGAAGGATTTAGAATCGGGTCAATATATTGAAAGACTTGCACACATTTTATCGATTTTTCAAAAATAGCAGATCTACAAGCTCGCAGCGCGGCACTCGGTGCCGCGCTGCGAGCTTGTATATCTGCTATTTTTCAATAGTTTAAGCATATAAAATAATGGTTAAAGTGGTTCAAATCTAAAGTGACACAGATTTGCGTTCCTGGTCTAAATCTAAATCTAAATCCCGGTCTAAACCCCCGTACCGTATGAAGAACCTCCAGACAGTCCAGGTGAGGATGAGGAAGATGCCCAGCACCCAGCACTGGGTGACGATGAAGGGGATGGGCAGCATGATGGTGTTGGGGTCGTACTTCACCACGATGAGGAACTCTGTGACAGTGATGGCTGCCACCAGCCACGCCTGCTGACCCAGCTTCTTATAGAACCGCCTGGGGAGTTAAAATCAGTTAAGTAAATGAAAGTCAATCGACTTTCATTTACCATCTGAACCCTAGCATCCATATTCTTGGGGGAAACTTTGGGCAACAATATCAGATCTACAAGCGTGGCATGTTGTGAGCTTGTAGATCGACAGTGTGAACAACAAGTCAATGGGGAATATTAATTCACTAATATTTTAATGGCCATATATGGAGATCTGTCAGTACAGTTTATGTTTTAATTCAATTCAATTCAAGTCAATCACAAATAGATTTATATACATGAAACTATATAATGTATCTCTTAGCATGCGTGTCCCGATGAAGCCGGTCATTTTGACATATGGCCCAAGTGCGTGCCACAAAAACTGTGGGAGGAATTCCGTGGCAAAAAAATGATTTACTTGTTAGATGGAATAAAGTACTATAGAGTAAGAAAATCATGACGTCAATCGCTCACCCCCCGGTTCCACGTAAGTAATTTCTCTATGGAGAATAACATTGAGTCATCATAAAATCGTCTCATATAAGCATTGTGGTCCAATAATAAACAAACGGTCTTTGCAATATTGTCAGCGAGGTGGCTCTGTATGGTTTATGATAGTCAGTCACTAATATTTGATAAAGCCTGTTTCTAGAGAAAATGTAACTAATTCGGTCGACAGTAACATTAGCGTTTTCTCACCATCAGTTGATTCTTCATATCCATATGAGTCAAACCGCTGAGATAATTTGTTTATAATTGGAACACAGTTCTTATATGATGCGATATGAAAAAAATCTGAATGGGGGAAGAAAACCGCAAACCAGGTAGGATGTGTAAATTACGTCACACTTTACTATCAATGGTGATCTAAGTTCTGAATGTCTGTCTACTCTGATGTCATAGTACTGACATCACAGACTGGCATGGACACCATATATGGGCATAAAATAGAGCCAGGCAGACATAAGATAAGAGATCTCCATATAATGTATTGACATTAAGTCTGATTATGTGTGTGTGACTCACGGGTCGTCCATGAAGTCGTAGATCTCCCTCATGGCCACGCCCCCTACGTTAACAAAGAACACCAGTCTGAGGAGGACCAGGTAATGTTCTGGAGGCATCCACAACACAAACTTCAGGTAGAACGTATTCAACTCCGCCAACAGGAACTGGAGAGAGAGGAGAGAGAAGCAGTCACACGTTGATCCACAGAACAGCCTTCAGCTGCACCAGGGGTCTTCAACAGGGGGTCCTCAGAATTACTACAGGGGGTCCTCCAAATCTTTGTGTTAGAAAGTTTTTTTTTCTCCTTTTTTATATTAACCACTTGAACCATATTGAATAGAGATGGACATCGGTATCGGCCGGTATCGAAAATCGGCCGGTATTATATAAAATCGGCCTCAATCGGTGACCGGCCGGTCCTAACGTAATTTCCGGTTTTCCGCCGATCAAAAACAGTACGCAACATGTGGCTCAACGCGCGCTGACCATGCCTCGTCCAAATTTCGCTGCGCAGTTTGTAGACAGTGTACGGTAACCACCGTAACAGCTCGCTTGGGCCGCTGTGACGGTGGTTACCGTACACTGTCTACAAACTGCGCAGCGAAATTTGGACCCGGCTCATTTCACGTTCCGTTTGGCAAGTCGGATGACTTTTGGCATTGAACTTACCGAGGCGCGTGCGTGTGCGTTGTCCTCGCGAACATCGGCGTGGATGACGGCCGCACATGAGATCTTTAGCGTGGAAGTTTAATCCAAACAGTAAATGAAGCCCAATGAAGCTAATGGTGGCTGCCTGGTAGCCTTTGGTTCCTGTTTACAGTTAAGAGTCGCATCTGAATGACGAAACGAGCCGCTGAGCTTGATGGGAAATGTAGTGTTTTTTATTCCCCAGCAGTATGCTGTGTGGACTGTTCTGATACACATTATGAGGAGCTGATTTTCAGTATGAATTGGTTAATGCAATACAATACAGCAGAATGTTATCTCTGCATGAGCTTTCTATGATGATTTTCCAATAAAAACGTTTTTCTTTATAAATAACCTAATATATAATATATAATATTTATATATTTTTTTCCAAAAATGATGTAAAGAGTCAGAGTCGTACTATATTCGGGCTAATACGGTATTCCAGTGTTTAACTGGGGTACTACGAGTACCCCTGGTGATACCCAGAGGTACTGCATGGGATACTGAAGAAATTACATGGTAGAATACCAGCCAACTGAGATGTGTTTTTGAATTTTGTTGATCAGTTGATGATGATTGGTTGTTGATTACTAGTTATTGACATGAAAACTGACTGAATCTTATTGTCAGTGTTGAAAATAAATCTGCTCAGGATGCACTGTTTGAAACTCACTCCATTTCTTATTTGTGATGTTATATTGTTGAACAGGGGTGTTATGCATATAGCCTACCATAGTTGTGGTTTTAATTTCAGTTATATAAGCAAAATGTTGTCTGGGAAAGGGAGTACTTGGATAAAAAAATCATGGAAAGGGTACTCAAGCCAAAAAATATATGGTGTATTGTATAATTATTGTTCTTTCTTAGATAGAAAATCGGTATCGGAAAAATCGGTATCGGCAGATCAGAATTTAATAAAACCGGAAATCGGAATTGGCCAAGAATTTTGCAATCGGTCCATCTCTAATATTGAACCATATTCTGAGAAGGTTAGACAAAAATAGCAGATCTACAAGCTCACAACGCCTCACGTTGTGAGCCGTTGTGAGCTTGTAGATCGGCTATTTTCGGCAAAGAGCTTTGGTGTAGAGGGGCAAAAGAGCAGACTAAGTACAGAGTGAAAGGTCAAGTTTAATAAGTATTGATGGTTCAAGTGGTTAAATATCTGAAAACACAAATCGACGTGAATCCAAAATGCACTGATGATTGTGCTGTCAAACGATGAAACTATGGAATCTATCATAAGGTTATGGGGGGGTCCCTGCTTCATCTCTCTCTCGACTAAGGGGTCCTTGGCCTGAAATCGTTGAAGACCCCTGACCTACACAATTTTCAACTTCAACACAAGAGAGAACAGTGGTGGAAAAAGGTACTCACATTTTTTAATTAAGTAAAATTATCAATACTGCAATGTAGAAATTGCTGGTCTGGAATTCAAAATGTACTTGCGTAAAGTACTGTGGTATCAAAATGTACTTGAAAGTACCAAAAGAAGAAAGTACTCTATGCAGTAATATGCAGAATGTCCCATTTCACTTAGCAGATCTACAAGCTCACAATGCACCTTGTGACGCAATGTACAGAAATTGAGTAAATGTCCTTAGTTAATGTATAATATTTAATATTTCTTTACGATGCGTCGATGTGCTAGATTCATAACAGTAAACACAGAGCTGGTCAATAGACTACAGACTAGATTGCGTCACCACTGTCTCGCTTGAAATCCCTGATGACAAATATGACATCTAGAAGGGTCACAATGACCAGCCAATGCCACGTGTATCTAAAGGTCTGTGATCCCCCCCCCTCCCTCCCTGACGAGTTGAGGCATTACATTTTGTATGGTTCGTTGCAAGACTTCAACTTTATGTTGGTTTGTTTACTGTTGAGAGAGAAAACAATGTTGCACATTAAGTTAATCATCTGGGGACCCCCCCGACCCACAGGCTGAGAACCACTGCTTTACACCAGTGAAAGAGAGACGTATACTGTAGAATGACAGTCAGTCATATATCGTACCATGAATATAATTCCCAGTACAGCCAGCCACCGTCGCAGGCTTGATGCTGGCTTCCATTCAAACTTCACCCAGCTGTATGGGGTGAACTGGAACGCAATGCGCTTGATCATTCCCCTGGAACACACAAAGTAAAGAAAAGAAACATCAAAAGATATAAAATGGCACATTGTTGTTTATCACTCTGAACTGAAGCCCAAGTGATGACAGTTTATAATACGCCAGTCAATATGCGACTGTCAGTTTTAGAGGGCTAGTGATTGTATGGTCACAATAGTGTTTGTCAATGTATAGACCGTGGAAGTGGGTCTGTGACTTTTTCCAACAAATTCAAACTACAATGGAATTAATTAGAACGACCAAACGAACAAACAAAACCAAAACAAAACAGTGATCATGTAAGGTACTGTACTTGCATGTTACAAAGTTGGCAAACAGCCTGGCCCTGATCTTTATCAATAATCTTTCCAATCCAGAATTCTTCCTGATGAGATTATCCATTCAGCAGTACAGCTTGACTTGTTCGTTTCTTTACTTTTTATATTAGGCGCACTTAGACTTAGCTACTTTCTTTCCCTCAGTGACACCTGGAAGGTAGCAAAGATAAGCAAATGTGAAGTATATATTAACATTGATTATTATAAATAGCAGACATTTTCTACAGTTCATTATTCCCCACACATAGTATGTCTAGGCTGACACCCTGTAGTTCTCACGTTTACCAGAGGGAAGTGACAAAACACATTTCTTAAAGCCTATTCTATGTCAGGCCAAAGATATTTTCACCCCGTTTGTGTCTGTCTGTCTTTCTGTGTTTGCATCTGGAGCTAATCTTGCAAACCGATCAATGCCAGACTTTATGTTTACACTCTTAGTAGGCCATGTTCACTCGACCCCAAATTACATACCAGCTGTACCTACTCTATATAGAGTTACAGTATATACAGTCGTGGCTAAAAGTATTGGCACCCTTGCATTTGTAAAACAGAGAAAAAACTAAAAAGTCTCCCAGAAGCTTGGCAAATGAAAACATATTTTGCATCAACATACAGTATTTGGTTTGCAGAGGAACACAACATAAAACTAGAATAAATACAGAATCCTAGCTCATTCTACACAGAAATTTGCATAAATACTTAAATACACTGTACTTGAATTTCAAGCAGGCTATTCACCTGGAACTCACCTGTGGTGAGTCCAAGTTGACTTTAATCTTTAGTAACTACTATTACACCCAGTTTAAATGGAGTAAATCCCTCATTCTGCTGTTTTGTGTCACATACTGAGCCATGATGGACCAAATAAAAAAGGAGAGAACTGTCAGGAGGTCAGACTCAGACGTCAGATTGCAGCCAAGCATGGACAATGTGAAGGCTCCAAGTCCATCTCCAGAGACCTTGATGTTCCTTCACTGTGCACAATCTAAATGATTGTGTGTTGTGTGTTTTTTTTAAACAAATGCAAGGGTGCCAATACTTTTATCCATACTGTGTGCTGGTATACAGTGTAAATCATACAGTGTAGGATTATATAGGCAGTTATTATTACTTGTATGTAGGAATATTCCAGAGTCCCTGCCACTGGTAGGGTTTCATGGACAGCCAGCTCAGAGTCTTCATACCACAGTAGATGCCCAAACTATTACAGATCAGTACATCCATGATCCACTGCAGAAAGAGAAACAGAGACACAAAGCACATCAGTTTACAGTTCACACTATACACTAACAGTCTGTCTTTCACCACCACATGCACCAAATACAAATGTATGGAAAATATCAATACATAGCACAGGCATTTAACAGATAAAATAGATAGATACAACACAGTGTGTGTGTGTGTGTGTGTGTGTGTGTGTGTGTGTGTGTGTGTGTGTGTGCGTGTGTGTGTGTGTGTGTGTGTGTGTGTGTGTGTGTGTGTGTGTGCGCGTGCGTGCGTGCGTGCGTGCGTACATACGTGGTCCCACCAGCACTCAGAGAAGTTTGGTAGCTGATGCTCCAGACTGTACTCCAGAAACTCAAACATGACAGAGATTATCATACACATCCACCAATCACGGATCACCAGTGTCTGATTAGAGAGTAGAGACACACAATCCATTTAACACTCATTTCAAACATCGTAACAGATTACATTAATTTACAGAGGTTTAAAGTTCAACTCCAACAAGGATGACAGCAGACGGTTTAAGTACCTTGATGTACCAGCCCAGGAAGTGGGCGGGGACAAAGCCATCCATTTTGTCCTGAAGAAACAAGACACATGGACACATTAATGAAACAAGACACATATACAATATACACTTAAAGGAGTAGTTCACCCCCAAAATGACTTTTTTTCTATTGATTAGTCACGCCATGGAGACTAGAGTTCAATAATATTTTTTGTTTTTTGTCACATTCCTAAGACAAAAATGTCATAACAATAAATTTACCCCCATTCGTTCCGGATGGGGACCCGTTTCGAACTACTACTACACTTTCGAAAGTAGTAGTGTAGAATTTGGTGCGACACCCCTGAGTGTGTGTGTGTGTGTGTGTGTGTGTGTGTGTGTGTGTGTGTGTGTGTGTGTGTGTGTGCGCGTGCGTGCGTGGGTGCGTGCGTGCGTGGGTGCGTGTGTGCGTGCGTGCGTTATTTACCCAGATGTTGTGGAAGGGATCCGAGGTGTTACCAGGGTCGTACATGAGACAGTTGCCTCCATAATCTCTCTCTGGCAGAGGAACTCCCAGCTTGGGATCGATGTACTTCATAAACTGTCTGCCATCGTGAACCGTCTGGACAAAGAACACATTTAACAACAATAGTTACCTAACATTCTATCCAACAGATTATTCTCTACCTCGTGTCAGATTCTATCATTCAATTCAACGGTGTCATTCAAGTAAAAACTTTTTTGTTATTAAAATAAAGGTCTAACAGACCTTCATCTTGCATTTTAATACAGTGTGTTGGAGTTTTTACTTTTGTTAAACTGTCGTTTAATTCAGGGGTTCCCAAACTTTTTGGGCTCAAGGCACCCCTAGAAATGTATCTTTCATCCGAGGCACCCCTACATTATATTCATGTAGGTGGCACAACGTTTGGAAGTTAATCAGAGCCAATTGACCGATCGCTATGCCCTTCCTAAAGCCGTCCTTGTCCAATGCCAAGTTAGCAACAGGTTACTAACGCAGCTGACTTGGCAAGCTGCCATGGCGGCGCGCATCGGTGTCTGGCTGCTAGATAGAGATGGGATTTATGGTTCTTTGAAGTGAACCGGATCTCTGAGATCCGTTCCTTTCAAAGAGCCGTTCAAAAGACTGGCTCATTTTAGTTACTGGTTACTTTGTAGATTTTGATTATGATTGTAAATCACTTCCACCCATATAGGCCTATACATTTTGGCCATTGTATACATTTCTGGCATTTGAAAATAGGTGATCTACAAGCTCACAATGTGTCACGTTGCGATGCATTGTGAGCTTGTAGATCGGCTATTTGCAAATGATTTTTCTACATTTTACTCATTGGAAAACCTGTGAAACAGGACATTCTGCATAATGAGTAGGTTCTAATATTGGTAGCCTACTTTAAGTACATTTTGAAACCAATACTATTTTACTTTTACTCTAGTACATTAATAACATTCCAAACTTGATTGCAGTATTGATATGTTTACCTAAGTAAAGACATGTAGTACTTTTCCCACCACTGTTCATTAGAAAGGAACGGCTCCCTACTGTGAACCGAATCATATCGTTCATTTCAAAGAGTCGTTCAACAGACTCGATTCGTTCGCGAACGTCCCACCCACTCGCTTCCGTGTCACAAACACTGAAACAAAAACAGAACGGATTGCACTGACCTACACAAACCCACGGGAATAATTTAGGAGCACTTCATGAGAAAATATAACTGGTAACGCTTGTGTACTGTATGTTAATCTGACTTTAGTATAGGCTATTGTTTTCTTCCTGGACGTGCGTTCGTTTGTGGCAGGTTAGTCTGCAGCTGGGTGCTATTGCTGCACGCCGCCATGGCAGCTTGCCAAGGCACCCGCCTTAGTAACCTGTCGCTAAACGTGGCATTGGGCAAGCACGGGTTTAGGAGGGGCATAGCGATCGGTCAATTGGAATTGAATATGAAAAATCAGACTGATCATTGTTGATCACATGACTCCAGAGATAATGTTTACCGATTTGTGTGAGTTTTGATCTAAATCTGTCCGTGTCGTAGCAAGAAAGTGTGTTTTGAAGAAAATATAATGACTGCAACTAGGGCTGTCACAATTATTACATAATCGTCTAATCGCAATTATTTGACATAATCGCAATTATTTTGTGATAATCGTCATAATCATTTACATGTTGAAAATGTTTATATATGTTCAAACATTTAAAAAATAGTGGAAATAGCAGATCTACAAGCTCACAACGCGTCGCGATGCGACACGTTGTGAGCTTGTAGATTGGCTACTTCCACTATCAATGTTCTTTTTTAAGTATAAAGTTGTCAAATATGTCATTTCTTTGTATATTTAGGTTATCTGTCATATCTGCCATGTGCAACTTCAACGCCTACAAGCCAAACAGAAATGTAATTGTCAACAGCAAAAACACAATTAAATCGTTAATCAAAATTATTTGAGTGACAATCAATAGTCATGTAAAATGTCATAATCGTGACAGCCATAACCGCAACACTCCAATACCTAAATAGAAAGCCCAAACGTATAATGAAAAAAATCACACCCGTGTGAACTGAGCAGTGGTCGTGGAGGCTGCGCAACAGCAAAACAAATATATAATAATAATTATAATTATAATAAAAAAAGATTAAATAAATATTTTTAAAAAATATTTAAAAAAATAATAATAATATTAATAATATGGGGGGGGGGGGGTGCTTGCTTGCGTGTGAGAGAGAGAGCCATCCATCCATCCATGTCACTCAGGCCACCACTGGTATTGCAGTTGATGCTCAGGGCAAACTAGACTCAACAGCACCTCTCTGGTCACCAGGGGTACTTAGGCTACATACGGACCCACCCACATACATAGACAGACGGATACACACACGGCCACGCTATGGAGACGGTGTGACCACCGCTCAAAAAAAAAGAAAACAGCCATCACTCTGTAATGTCCTTTCAATGATTTATTGGCCTTGCCCGGGACAAACACAACAGATGAGTTTGGACTTGCTCAATCTTCTTCAGTGTATGACTGATATGAGGAATGTTGGACATTTTCACAACAACAGCTTCTGAGCTTCCTTTAGCCTCCAGCATCTTGTCTCGTTTCTTTTTGAGCGGTGGTTACACCGTCTCCTATACGTGGCCGTGTGTGTATGCGTGTGTGTGTGCGTGTGTGTCTGTATGTAGCCTGCAGGCCTGCAGTACCTTTTATGACCACACATGTTAAGGGAGGGGCGCTGTTGTTCAGGCCAGGCCAGACCAGGCACACACACACACACGCACACACACACACACACACACACACAAAGGGGGAAAGGGGGGGGGGGGGGGGGGGTAAACCACCGCTCAGTTCACACGGGTGTGATTTTATTTATTTACAGTGCCTGGTCATTTTGGGGGACCATTTGACAGTGTGGAATAGCAGCACCCCACCCTAGTTACTGTAATAGTACAACCTCTGTGCCAAATAGCCTGGTATTTGCTGCTGATAAACTGTATCAGCAGGTTATTAATCCCAGCACAGTGAGTGGAGCACAATACAACTATTTCACAACTGTGATATGCAGCTATTCAACTGACAGGCTCTATGCGTGTGTGTGCGCGGGACTGTGTGGGCACGTATGAGTGCGTGCTTACGTGCATGCATGCATGTGTGTGTACACTCACCTGAAACAGGATGAAGATGAGAAACAGTTCATAAACAACTGTCACACACAACCAGAACCTCCAATAGGCTACAGAGAGACAAGAGATGTCAACATTTGAATGCAGAAACATCAACTATGAGTTCAATGTAAGGTGTGTGTGTGTGTGTGTGTGTGTGTGTGTGTGTGTGTGTGTGTGTGTGTGTGTGTGTGTGTGTGTGTGTGTGTGTGTGTTTCGTGATGAAAAACACTCACGATACTCGTATCGTAGAGATTTAATTTATCGTGAAATCGTCCTCCGTCAATTCACCTTTTATTTGCTGAGCTGCATATCCGGTACCACTTAAACCCTCTATTGGTAAAATCTACTTATAATATACGTACTTGATAGTACAGTCTTTTTTTCACTCTACCAAATCTCTTTCCCCAAAAAATAGCCGATCTACAAGCTCACAACGCGTCAAAAACGCGACGCGTTGTGAGCTTGTAGATCTGCAATTTTTGGCAAATGTTCCGCCCCAGGATAATGGGGATATTTTGATTATCCAGATAATATCGTAAATCGCGATTTCTTTGGTCAGAATAATCGTGATATGACATTTTCATATTGTCCCATCCCTAGTGTTTTCATCTAACAATGCATTCTATTTTAATAATTCTCACACACACACACACACACACGATTCAAACCTGCTGTACCTGATCAACAGGCTGCAGATATGCAACAACACGTGCTGAACTGTCTTGTCCGTTGTACGTATACTGTACATGTTCATGTGTACTGTATGTGCGTGTTTCTCCCTGTTTTACCGACATTCAAACATAGGTGGAAACCTGCCCGCCCAGTACTAGGGCGATACTAGTGCGTGTGTGTGTGTGTGTGTGTGTGTGTGTGTGTGTGTGTGTGTGTGTGTGTGTGTGTGTGCGTGCGTGCGTGCGTGCGTGCGTGCGTGCGTGCGTGCTTGCGTGCGTGCGTGTGTGTGTTCATACCAGGGTGAGGTCTGGTGAAGGGTCCATCTTTGGCCTGGGTCACTCCAAAACACAGAAACACCAGAATACTGGCAACAATACCCCTGTAGAGATAGAGATATATAGACAGACAGACAGACACAGTTCCATTAGTGAGTCAACAGTAGGCCTATAGAGCAGCGGTTCACAACCTTTTGAGGCCGCGACCCCCAAAATAATCATATTTAAAATGGGGACCCCCCACCCTGACGAGCACTAAGAGTTGAGGAATTACATTTGGTATATCACCGTTCTATTGTGAAAATATCCGACCTACATGCTCACAACGCTTCGCAACGCAACATTTCGGCCTCTGATATTAGACAATTTGGCCAAGGTTTAATTTGCCATTTTAGAGGTATTAAAAAGTAGCCTACGGCCTATAGGCAGCTTGAAAAGTGGGCGGGAGTACTTGCCTTGACAGACAGACTCCTTTAACCAATCAGTGTAGCAAAACATCTGTCATCACAGTGCAGCCAATCTGAAGAACGGCAAACAAAGACGTATTTTCGGCCTATGAACTCCGCTAGCGCATACCCCTGTTCCTTGTTAATTGTTGTAATTGATTCCAACTCTGAAATAACTTCACTTATTGCTTGTTTTATTGTTTCAGCGTTAACTGTTACACTTGTTGCATCGAGGGCAGCCGTGTTATTTTGAAAATGCTGCAGCATGCATCTACGTCACCATCTACACATGGACCAATCAGGGGAAGCTTGTCACTTGTTTTGCAGACAGCAGTTGAAAAGCAGTCACTGATTGGCCCCGATCAGAAAATGACCGGGGCCAATGTCTCATACACGCTGGCTATGCAGAAGTCCAGACCTCATGCTGGGGAAGGAATGAGTGAATGAACGCAGTATGAGGGATGGCCCGCCAGGCTAATTAAAAAGTCCTTAAATTGTTACTTTAGAAATGTGCATATACCCTAGATACACTTAAACTTGATGTTGTTTTGTTTACTGTTGAGTGAGAAAACATTGTTGCACATTAAGTTAAGTCCCGACCCACAGATTGAGAACCACTGCGTATACAGTAGAGGACAAGGCTGTCTATCTATCAAGCTTTATCCAGATAATGTCTGATGTCCAGTGAACACACAGCTAGGTTAAGTGCCTGTAAGTGCACTTCAACAACAAATCATATTATACATTATAAATGTAATAAACTTAACTCATACTCTGCGATACTCTGCGTCGAAACCGTTGATTTCCCGCTGTACCTCTCTGCGATGCCCGTCGTTCCCGGAAATGTAATTAGCTTTAATCATTATGAAACAATTAAAAGTATGATCGCCCCCTAACTGTATCTGCCGTATTTCCGGTCTGGACCGGATCTAGCTTTCCGTATCCGGTCTGAGCCTGGGCCATAGTCCCGCCTCCATTGGTTTACATTGTAACAGAAGAGGAAGCTACTCGGCGATGGAAAGCTCGTTTTTCAATCCGATTTTTGCGTTTGGAAACTTTGATCCAGTCTCTACACGCCTGGATTATGATGATCCCCGCAAATATCGTGCGTTTTGTGCGCGAACGTGTCCACGTGTTACCATAGCGCACAGCTGGCTTTTTTCAATGTTTTTTCATGTAAACACTGGCGGATAAGCAGGGATACAGCGTGGCAACGGATATGTCTATTTCAATGTTTTTTTTTTTTTATTCGAAAGCTGTCACTGAGTCTACACGTCTACTAGATGAGTCGCGCACAGATTGTGCACGATGCGTGCGTGTGCCCACGTTAAAAGGTAAGGACAATTTGGCAGCTGCTTACTACAGCTATGTTTAAAATGGCAGCAAAATTGTTAAAGAATATACTGTCCACTTGTGTAGCAACAATAGCTCTCGTGGCAGGCAAAGCAAATTCCCTGTTGCACAACTCTGTTGCATTTTGTAGGACATGTAGCAGTGGCTCAGAACAAAAGCATAATATCTCCCCCTGTCCAAAGGGGAATTCCCCTTTAGCCTAGTGCAGGGGTGTCCAAACTTTTTTCAAAGGGGGCCACATTAGAAAATATTAAAACACCCAAGGGCCGACTATCTTCCCAAATAATGTACATTCGGTCAGACCATAACAAAGTCACATAAATGTATCGATTTTAAAGGATTTTATTTAACTATCATCATCAATATTCAATATCAATGGTCTTTTGTCAGGTGTGTGCTCTGAACAAAACACAAATAACTCCTTATTTCACATTACCAAATGTGACCAGATGTGCAAGGTAAAACAATACAATAAAATAGCCTTTCTTCAACCTCTTCAGAATTAGACAACAGGGAACAATCTTGACAAATTATACTCTGGGAAAATATTCTTGTTTGACGGTGATGGCAGGCCGTTTAGAAGACAATTTAGGAATGAAGCCAAGGGCCACATAAAATGTGTCCTCGGGCCGGACTTTGGACACCCCTGGCCTAGTGGTTAAGATGTCTAGCTTTAGTTTCCCTTCCTACAAGGGAGATCCGCATTCGAATCCTGGGCATTGCATTGGTGCTGTGACCTGAATCGGGCTTTTGGGGGAGGGGAGTGTAGCTCAGAGTGGCTCAGAGCCTCTGCCTGAAGACTGAAAGCCTAATATCTCCCTGGGCCAAAGGGGAATACTCCTTTAGGCTAGACAGAATCCCTGTCGTACAGGCAGACAGTGTCTCTGTACGACAGACAGACAGACAGACAGACAGACAGACAGACAGAATCCCTGTTGTACATACAGACAGTGTCTCTGTTAGGGATGGGTATCGTCTGCGATACTTTTAATGGTATCGATTGCATGACGTCGATTCTATCGAGTATCGGTTCACGTAAAAACGAACGATACCTTGTTTCGATACTCTTGAACGTACCCCTGGCCGGTCGCATCTGTAACAGTTGGGCTACTGAGTTTAATGACTGCTTTAGTAGGCTACACTCGTTACTGTGGAAAATAGCCGACAATAGCCTATAATGTTTATTAATATGATGATTATCCAACATCTATACTCTCCGCTCCGCCACACTGTGTGATCATCATCACCACCTCTGCTCTACCGCAGCAGCGAGTCCCCACTCTTTCCGTGTTGAAGTAAAGAAGCCTTTCTTTATCGTATCATAAACATGATTGGCAATAGAATTAATTATACAATAGCAGCCATAACAGTAATAGTAGTCACATCAACTACTCTACTACTAGGCCTACTTGACATGAAAATGGCTGAATAACTGGCTTAATAACCTATTTTGGTGTGTAAAATAGCCCATAGAAAAAGGCAAATAATAATTATAATAATAATAAATAAAAAGTATCGAAAATGGTATCGAAAAGGGTATCGTATCGATTCCCAGGTATCGAAAAAGGTATCGTATCGATTCAAAGGTGAACGATACCCATCCCTAGTCTCTGTACGACTGACCTTGGGAGCTGACAGTCAGACTCTGAGGGACAGTCAGAGTGTGTCTCTCTGTGGGACAGACAGACAGTGTCTCTGTGGGACAGAGCAAGCTTTAACTAGAGTCTCATCATGATGGAATCTTGACATTCTGTTTGTTTTGTCACTTTGCAGAGAGGGAATGTAAGATTGAGGAGACATGATGAGCCTGGGGATTTGGTATGTGTAGAGGAAATATGAGAGGCTCCCCTACACAAACTTTAGAAGGCAATGGTAGCCAATCAGGAGAGAATATGGGAAATGGGACAGATCCATGTTGATGCCATGACTGTAGAGGTACTGTGTACCGATTTGCATGATTTTAGGGCAAAATCTGTAGGAGTAGTGTCCAAAAATGTGTTTTGCAAGAATCGTCCTCATGGTGGCGCTAGAAGAGGGCCATGTGAGAAATGAGGGATGTGGTTTGGCAGCCAAGGAGTGTGTGTGGAAAGTTTGACATGGACAGGGGCAAAGGTGGCGGAGATATGAGTAGGGCAAAAGTGTGACGTGTGACGTGACTGACAGACAGACAGACTGACAGACAGCCGGTGGAGGTTTTGATAGTAACTGTGACCTGGTGGTCGCAATGATTTGTATTGTCCGGTACCGATTGTCCACTCACTCACTCACTCACTCACTCACTCACTCACTCACTCACTCACTCACTCACTCACTCACTCACTCACTCACTCAAGCATGCACACACACACACACACTTTGGCAGAAGCTGTGTTGGCTCTACAAGTCCATACACCTTCTTACATCCCCTCTCCTCCTGTGTGTGTGTGTGTGTGTGTGTGTGTGTGTGTGTGTGTGTGTGTGTGTGTGTGTGTGTGTGTGTACTAACCTCTTGGTATTATAAGCTGTGTCCTGTGGTGTTTCCTCCAATAGAGTCACATACACAAGAACACATGTCAGAATAAACAATACTGTTACTGTATGAGCACGCCTAGAGAGAGAGAGAGAGAGAGAGAGAGAGAGGGGAGTTGTGAGGTGGGGGTAGAGGTGGAAGGAAGAGATGGAAAGAAACATTAGTACAATGTGTAAATACATAATAATACAGTTCATAAATACATACAGTACAACGCCCTGCTATGCAATATGAGCACACAGTCTTGCAGCGGTTGGCCACTGGGAGCTGCCCTGTACAACCAGTTTTCTACTGTTGGCCACTGGGTTTTGCCTATTGTGCCTAGCGGGTATGCATACCAGGGTTGAGCTTATTAATGCATTTTCTACAACAAGAACAATGAAATACTTTAGCTCTATGGTTTTGGTTCTGGGGTGTTGGCCCAACCCCAGCCCTTCCCTACTCAAGCAATCAGCATTTTGATCAATCCAGTCTGCAAACTAAAGTTAGTTTGGTGCCCCTGATGTAGTAGGATTTCAAACCACCTCCACTGAATCATTTATGCAGATAGATTGCAAACAGATTCTTCAAATGTTTTTTTTTTGTTTGTTTTTTGTTTAGATTATACTTCAGTGATTTGTTCCATTAATATTCTGTTAATTTAATGTATTTTTATATTACTTAATTTTGGTTATTAAGTCCTAAACGGTTAGTGACAGCACACACATTCCAGTTTAAAAGGGTAAATCGTTTGACAGTTAACCATTTAATCAATCAACTGTTTGACAGTTAACTGTCCCATCCCTATTGCATGTGTGAACATTGAAAGGTGGGCGCAAAGGTTAAAGAGAAAAGGAGTCTGGGTTTCCACTTTCCAATCATTCACTAAGGGTCTAGCTGTCCAAGAGTTCTCACTGTAGATTCTTTAGATTTTTGGTGGCTGCTTGAGATGTGGGACATGCTGTACGGAACCAAACAGGACCTGGGGGCATGTGTGACCTCCTGGTATCATTTCACCTCCTCCTTATCTAATGATTTTGGTGGTCTTCTAACACAGGGGTTTTCAAAGTGGGTGAAGGGGCACCCTGGGGTGCCGTGAGGCCAGTCCAGGGGTGCCGCGAGATAATTTGATAATATTTGGAATTCATCAATATCACTACATCAATATCACTTCATTATGTTAGTAAAACAGACCTGATTTGCACTGTACTTGATGCGTTCTTTTTCTATCTACGACAACACTCTTCACCAAAAATAGCAGATCTACAAGCTCATCGTTGTGAGCTTGTAGATCTGCTATTTTTGGTGAACCTTCCCCCCAGAATAGGCATGCTGGGGTTCAAGTGGTTAAACATCAAGTATAACGTTATTTTCAGTCAGTTCTGATGGAAACGGATATTTCTCCAATATGATGTAAGATTCTAAAAATTAGCAGTGTAATTCAGGGGTGCCGTGGATGAAAAAGTTATTTACAGGGGTGCCCTGAGTCAAAAAGGTTTGAAAACCCCTGTTCTAACAACACCTTACCAAGTAAGTCTCAATTCTTTTTATTTGACCATAAACTGTAAAAACAGTTTTGAACAACTTACTGAATCCTAGTCTCTCATTAAGAACAGACTCTATGATACGAGGAAAGGAAGAGGAACTTTTCTTTGATGATGCTAAGCCAGATTGACTGACCTTTGCTGACCTCACCGGGATTAAAAAACCCTCAGCACCACCTAGTGGACTGAAAAGGTAACTGATTGTATGCCAAAATATTGCAACTGCAAAACATTGTAATACTATGCTGTTATCGATTTCTCAGCCACCCAGTTAGGCTATAGTCATATACAGCAAGGGTCTTCAACGTTTTCAGGCCAAGGATCCCTTAGCTGAGAGGGAGATCAAGCAAGAACCCCCCACTACAGTATTGTATATCATTTTGTTGCAGATTTTCATCGACTTGTTTGACAGCACTGTCATCAGTCTAAGTTGGATTTGTGTTAATGTCTTTTTCAGACATTTAACCGCTTAAATCGTTGACCGTTTACTTAGTAAATTTGACCTTTCATTTTGTACTTGGTCTGCACTTTTTTCTTTACCTCTACACCAAAGTTATTTGCCAAAAATAACCGATCTACAAGCTCTCAACGCCTCGCAGCGCGAGGCGTTGAGAGCTTGTAGATCTGCTATTTTTGGCTAAAGTTCTCCTCAGAGTATAGGGATGCGAGGGTCCAAGTTGTTCATTTAAAATAATTATCCTATCACACAAAGATTTGGCGGCCCCCCTGTTGTAACTCTGAGGACCCCCTGTTGAAGACCCCTGATATCACAGTATATTTTACTCTACAAGTGTGAGTGTGTTTTAGACTACTAGGTCAAGGGGGAACGATGAGGTTTGGCTCCTGTATCCTCCCTGTTGCACCACCTCCCTCTCAGACCTGTTTGGCAGGAGTCACCAGGGACACACTGCTCTCCTCCCTGACAACCAAACACGTGTACACAAACAGCAAACAGCAAAACACCCTGCGAAAAATGACTCTCAAACACCCCAGATTACACAGTGCAAAAAGCACACAAGCACACGCGCGTGCACATGCACACACGCTCACACACAAACAAGCAGCAGCCCACCCTAGTCTCAAACGAACACTCCGCGACAGGTTAAAACATGAATAACATGCTGGGTAAAATGTCACTTTTGTAATACCCCCTGACATTCAAGGTTTCTCTCTGAATGGATGATGGGTCTAATGAATAGTTTAATGTCTGAATGAATGATGGGTGACCATGGGTCTAATGTATAGTCTAATGTCTGAATGCATCCATGAGTCTGATGCATTACCTGTTTAAAATGACCAAAATATATTTACTCACTTTGTTTTTTCTAAAATATATAATACCCATAGAGGTTATTTTATGTTTTTTTTCTACTTAAGATCGTTTTGAGAACTTCTTCTGTAAACTAGGATTGTTACTGAAAACACTAGATTATCCACCATGTAAAAACAAAAAACCTTTGAGAAAAATGTAATTTTTTTTCGATGCAGAGAGCTAGTTGAATATGAGGATAGTGAGAGACAATTGCTGTATTGTCTTCCAGGGAGAGTGCTCATGTGCATCTTGCGGTGACACACTCCCTAGTTTTTCTTCTTCTCTGAGCTGATTTTTTTGTTAGTTTTTTCGCACTGATTTTTGACTTTGCACTATTAGGTTGTGTTGGTAGTTTCTGAGTATTCTGCTTTGTTTAACAATGTCAGTGAGATACTTGTTGCACTAACTAGCATTGACTGTTACGGTCTCTTTTTGTAAGTCACTTTATATACTTATATATTATCCGCCCCCTCTATTGATGCACCTTTTCTTTATTGGTACTGTACTGCTCTTTTTTTGGAGCTGTGTGAAGCACAGGCTCCCTATACGTGGCCGTGTGGGTCTGTGTGTCTGTGTGTCTGTGTGTGTGTATGTAGCCTGAACTTCCTAAACTTCGGCACGCCACTAGTCCCACAGTTTTGCCACCACACACTCGCGCCATATGTCAAATCGACCGGCTTACTCGGGAATCGTGGGCTATTACTTTTCTAAGAGAAAGGTTCTATAGTTTAATTGATATTAATTTATTAATGAATTAATTTTCCCCATTGACTTATAATGGGAATCGCAAAAACTCACATTCAATTATTTGTCTCTCGCAAACCATAGGGGCTAGAGTTTCAAGACTTGGAGAGGAGGTTCATAATGATTTCAAGGATTAAATAAAAAATAATTGTGTCATTTGGCCGCATGGTGGCGCCATAACACCCCACTTTACGTTTTGGCCTGTAACTCTTGAACCGTAGGTCGGAAAATTAAAAATATTTTTCCGCTGGGGGAAAGCCTGGTCTTCGTTTACTAAACGGGCCGTTTGATCCGGTCGGGAGCGGAAGATCTCCTACGTTTTTCTGTAGTCCAAAACGGACTACACTTTGGCCGGAAACAGTTTCAACCCAGTTAGCGCATGCGCAAGTCGTTAGCCATGTAGTTAGCGCATGCGCAAGTACGGGTTAAAACTGTTTCCGGTCGTTGTTTCCGGCCAAAGTGTAGTCCGTTTTGGACTACAGAAAAACGTAGGAGATCTTCCGCTCCCGACCGGATCAAAAGCCCGAAATTGGAAGCCAGCCCAGGCTACTTCTCTGTAACTTTGTAAATACTGTATACTGCTATGCTACAACTGGACAACTGAATTTCCCCCTTGGGATAATAAAGGTATCTATCTATCTACATTTATGGACTCCCTGAGCACTCGGAGGACTAAAGTCACTTTTCCACAGCATAATAATCTCCTCAAGGTTCAAAGTGTTCTTTATTGTTATGTATGTCTTGTGCAGGGGTTGACACTAGGGCTGTCACAATTATTACGTAATCGTCTAATCGTGATTATTTGACATTATCGCAATTATTTTGTCATAATCGTCATAATCGTGAATGTTGAAAAATGTCCGAAATAGTGGAAATAGCAGATCTACAAGCTCACAACGCGTCGCATCGTAATTATCAACGACAAAAACACAATTAAATCGTTAATCGCCAATTATTTGAGTGACAATTAATCGTCATGTAAAATGTCATATCGTGACAGCCCTAGTTGACACTAAGGTCTCAGAGGTACTTGCCCATCGGGCAAGTACAGGTCATGTTCTACTTGCCCAAAGGTCAAGCCCACTTGCCCAAAAAGTAAAAATCGTCCATTATAAAATGATAGGCAAGATTTTAATTACCTCTCAATATAACACTTATTTCTTTACTTTCTGGGGCTGTGCGATTAAAAAATGTCATACCTCAATACCTCCAAATACCTACATAGCTATGATTGAATATGTCTGTGGTTTTTACACGTTATTTTGTAGCAACAGTATAGCAACAGTAAAAACAGCAAATTATAGGTAAACAGGGCTCTTATTTTACATTCCACAGACCAGAAGACAGCCCTCTGGCCACGTTCAGGTGTTTAGACAGATATCTGGTGTTTATTTACCTGCCAGAGGCAGGTGTGCAACCCTTAGTGTCAACGCCTGCTTGTGTACAGCCTACAGGTATATAAGGGTACAAATTATTTGTAGCATCATCAATAATATTAATAATAAACATAATACAACAAGGAAAAACATAATCAGTTTGACCGTTGCCCTAGCGCTTAAATGCTTGAATGTGCTGCTGTGTAAATTACACTGCATTCTGTTAAAGCACTTGACTCACATAATTATGATCACAGGATGTATCATTCTGTGGTATTCACAAATAACATACATTTTAGTTCATATAGTGTAGCTTTGAGCCGTTTTAACTATCCTTCCTAAATCTTGAATATTTATTGCAAACATTATTACAAGTATTATTTTAGAAAGCCTTTATCTTACCAGGGATTGCCACAGAGATTAAAAATGTAGTCCATTTTCCAAGTTGCTGCATTTAGCCAAGATTAATGGAAGCAGGGCATGAGTAACAAAACACAAAAACAAACAGGCTAGTAGCGTTTCCTAACTGTTCATTGGCTTCAGATGCGTTTCTGCAACTTGTTTCATAATTTGTTTTGATGCCATTCTGGTAAGGCTAGGGGTGGGCGATATGGTGATAATCATCGTTGAGACGATACAATGTCTCCACGATATGCCTTTTCAGAGGTATCATATATATTATATTGTGCTACATTTGAAGGAGCCTTGAGGACAATTCCTGTTTAATCGTTAATACAGGGATTCATTGCAGAATTCAATTTAAACCTGCATTTGGATCTAAATCAGTAGTTCTCAAACTTTAAAATGTCAAGGTCACCCACTAACTCTGACAGTATACAAATTAAAGTAAACCAAATGTACATTTGGTTTCATTTGTATACTGTCAGTATACAAATACTGTCAGTATACAAATGAAACCAAATGGACCCGTAACATACCACCCATGAGCAACATTTGATTTATAAATCAAAATGCCAGACGCCAGAGTAAATAAATAACATATAGCAGGGGTCTTCATCAGGGGGTCCTCATAGTTACTACAGGGAGTCCTCCAAATATTTGTGTGACAAACTTTCTTTTTCTTCTTTTTTTTATATTAACCACTTGAACCCTAGTGTCCTTATTCTGAGAACTTTTGCCAAAAATCTACAAGCTCACAACACCTCGCAGTTGTGAGCTTGTAGATCGCATTTCCACGTGGCGAAAAGCCTGTCAACTTCTCATTACAAAATGACTAGTGTGATCAGGTCTAGGCCAAGTGTTATCCAGTTATCCAGTTACATATCCCTATCCGGTTGGCGCCCCTTTGTTTTTGTTGAATGACAAATCAAGTATTCTTGTTTATCGCCAGTCGCTACAAGAGGGAATAAAGGATGCATACCAAATGAAGTATTCCAAGAAGTACTTGAAGAAACTTCTTGCATTCATCAAATGACTAATTTGATGGCCGAGGAGAATCATTTAGGAGGGGCTCTGCACAGGCGCTCTTGGTTTCTCCTCTTGTTTCCGCTCTAGTCTAGACCAGATCAGAAATGCTATACATGAGTTGATCCCAGTCTAGGCTATATACCGTAGGTCTGTTGTATTTTAGTTGATAATTATGCACAGGAAAACTCATTAGCCTAATAAGAGCTGAGGAGCTGTCCATGGTACTGGACCTGTCACTCATGCACTCCCACTATGGAGGTGCAGGTTCGTTTTTGTTTTCCTCCCACTGTTGATATTGGCGAGAAGTTACATTAATGTGACGCGATCACTGTGTTTTAGTGCAGGGGTCTACAACGTTTTCAGGCCAAGGACCCCTTAGCTGAGAGAGAGATGAAGCAGGGACCCCCTCTACATGTTGTATAAATGTGTGATGCAGATTTTCATCGATTTCATAGATAGAAACATAGACTTGTTTGACAGCACTGTCTGTCATCAGTCTATGTTGGATTCATGTTTTTAGTTAACTTGACCTTTCACTCTGTACTTCGTCTGCTCTTTTTTACCACTACACCAAACCTATTTGCCAAAAATAGCCGATCTACAAACCCTCAATGCCTCGCAGTGCGATGTGTTGAGAGTTTGTAGATCTGTTATTTTTGGCTAAAGTTCTCCTCAGTAACTATGAGGAGTTCTCCTGTAGTAACTCTGAGGACCCCCTCGGGGTCCCAGACAGTTGTTGAAGACCCCTGTTTTAGTGTTTTCTATATGGATGAAATCTTGCTTCATGATTATGTGTTTGAGTTTGAAGTAAGCCTACAAATAGGCATAATAAGTGCTTTGCACCTTGACTTGTCTGCTAATGCTTTGATTGATACCAGCCTAATTTATTTGGAGTGACTTTGTGTTGCTTGTCGGTGCATATCATTGTGTATAGGCTATGTGACACATTATTACATATTGTATAAGACTTACTTAGACTTAGTTCCTCCCATTCCTATTGGAACATGGGGCTTACTCTAGTCATTTAAAAAGTAATCAATAGGGGCGCCCGCTTGCCTACCACATTGGCTCTGATGCCTGACAGTGTGTTGCGGGTTCGAATCCTGATCCTGACGACCTTTGCTGCATGTCACTCCCCATCTCTCTCCCCATTTCCTATCAGTCTACTGTCCTATCAAGAAAGGAATAAAAAGACCCAAAACAAAAACAATCTACAAGCTGTGAGCTTGTAATCGACTACTGTAGTCCCGCTATTTGACGTACCATGAAGGTTATTAGTTAACCATCGCCAAGTAGAATCTGTTGGCAGCTGCATTCCTGAAAACTGCTGGATGTTGTATTATATTTCTGCTCGTCATTTTCTTTCCACATTTGCTTTAGCACTGAGTGGCTGCAAAGGTCACAGTGTGAGTGTGAGTGTGCGCTGTGCCATTTTAACAAACTGCAGTGTGCAGTCTTTTCCTGATCAAAACAAGGAGGACATTCCACAACACTGAAATGTGGTGTACACATGCTGGAAAACTACCAGTCTGTCGTTATGCAAAAATAAGCAATCTCTTGAGTCACAGTATTAGATAGGTCACAGCCGTCGATATAACAAGGCAACCCCACTTGACACAAGTCAAGATTCACAGTGATGCATTCAGCGCTTCATGGTCACAGCCAGGACAAGGTAATCCAACTAAATGGAAACATAATTATGTGTGTTACAAGTGCACATTTAGTAGAGTAATAATCCGCGATTACGTGATTGGAGATTATCGGAAAATCACAATAATCCCGTGATGATGATATCACTATATCAAACAAGTCTAATTGATCCCGAGAGTGTGAACTGTGTGAACTCAACGATTTAGATGGGACAAGTATTTCTGTAATTTGCTTATCTTGCAGTATTTTCCCTTACTGTGCACAATGTTATTTATTTCATTATGCCTTTTCTGTATACACTCAATCAATAATTGACAAGAATTTCACAGATTCCTGTGTGTTACGGTTTCATGACAGGTAATAGCCGAGCATCTGTAGCAGAGTACCTGTCATGTCATCATTCTTCCAGTAAATGTCCTTCTGAGATTACTAGCCAGCCAGTCAGTCAGTCAGCAACAGACAACATAGAGATCTGTTACCAAGCTAGCTGAATGTGCAAAAATAATCATCAGTCTCATTTACCAATAAACGGGATGTATTAATGTACCAATCCAATGAACTATTTAGACTGAATGGGAGGAAGAACAGGGACCAGGGTGGATGTTAGCCTAGTAAACTGACTCCTGGTCTGGTTTACGAGTCTATGTGGATGTGTCCCTGTTGGTATGAAGTGAATACCTTTCATCACTGTGGCACGAGCTGTACACGTGCCACACAATTTCACTTCCACATTGGCACACCAGATCCTATCCCCAACCAAATGTGTTCATCCAAATACCAGGCCGGGCCAGAGGTACCACTGCTGAGCATTGAACATGACACCCAGATACCCAATCCCATCTGCGTAAATATTTATCTAACAACCTATCTATCCACATGTATGTCCATTGTCCACATTTATCCACATCATTCACACCAATGATAGATCATTAGTTGATAGATCCACTAATGGATGATCATAAATGTCCCTTCAGCCTTTCAAAAGAGTGTGATACCTTAACAAACCTGTGAAGCCAAAGGCAAATTTCCATTATCTTATACCACCCATTTATATTAAACATACGCCTCTCTCTCTCTCTCTCTCTCTCTCTCTTGTAGAATAGAGGAACAGAACTGTTATCTCACATGATGTACAGGCATCACACATCCCTGACAGCATTACAGAGACATATCATATGACAACAACACTGAACCTTAAAATGCAAATGTGAAATGTAGATTCAGTTGTAGCAGCAGCAGTAATAACATTAGCAGTTATAGTAGTTGTTGTTGTTGTAGTAGTAGTATTAGTAGTAGTAGTAGTAGTAGTAGTAGTAGTAGTAGTACTAGTAGTAGTAGTAGTAGTAATAGGAGTATTAGCAGCAATAGTATAAGAAGCAGCAGCAGTAACATTAGTAAAAGTATTAGTGAAGCAGTAGTTCTAGTACCTACTAGTATTAGATGTACTATTACAAGTGGTTTTCAACCTTCTTCATATCCACGTCCATTATTTATTCAGCATTTGAGCCGTGGTCCATCATTTGATGAGATTTAGCCTCTCAGACCCAAGATTTAGAATATTTTGTAATCGTTGCATAAGATTTTGACAATTCCATGCTGTATTGATGTGGTACAAATAGGAGAGATAACAGGCATTCTCTAATTGGGAAGATGGTAAATTAGGCTAGGTAAATCAGGAATTTCAGTTTAACAAGAATTTAAAGATCTATAAGGGTCCATTTAGTTACAAACCCTCCATCATTCAGCTGGGGACCACCTGGAACCCCCTCAAGGACCACTGGTTGAAAACCACTGTACTATTACAGTATAACAACATATAGATCCAGGCCAGCATGTTTTTAATGTTCATCATATTCCAAGTATACTTTCAAGGCTAATGATGAACAAAACTCACCAGAAGAATGTGTTGGTTCCGTCGTCTTCAACTTCAGACTCTGTGTTCCTCCTGGACAGACTCTCCCTGGAGGGCTGCCGTCTCACCTGCTTGGCTTTACTGGGCAGGCCGTGGTCCACAGACGCGTCCAATGCATCCAATGAGCCGTTATTGTTATTCTTGCTGTCTGGTTTAGTCATGACTGTGCTGGGCAGATTGTCCAGTCTGTTGTGTTGAAGTGTATCCGCCGGGGTTAGGCTATATACCTGTCATCCGTGTCAGCCCCACCCTAAAGACTGTCAGCATCTACAGGAGGGATTTAGTGGGACGTGGTTAGTGTATGGACAGAAAGAAAACATCTTACATAGCCTGGTGTTATCTCAATACCACCCGCACACACCCAATGTAAGACTAAACGTTTGTATTAGATTATCTGTCAACAGTCATCTGACATGGGTAACGTTGCATCAGGTTTCAAGTCTGAAGATTTTTATGACTTGTATGTAAACCAGTGGTTCTCAAACTTTTTCCATGTCAAGGACCCGCAAATTGACACTTTTAGTAGCCCGCGGACCCCCATTTGAAAAGATATGCCAGGAACCCCAATATAAGAGAAGATTTTTAAGGCTCTAGCAGTGATTCTCAAACATTTTAATTTCAAGGACCCCCCCCCCCCCCCCACCCCCCATTTTATAGGCATTTCTATCTCTGAAACCCAAATGTATAGGCGGCCTACTGTGAAATGAATGTTAATTTAACTCGTACATACCAATAAGGGTCCATTTGGTTCCTAACTATCATTTAGCTGGGGACCCCCTGGAACTCCCTCAAGGTCACCTGGGGCCGGGGGTCCCCGGACCCCACTTTGAGAACCAATGTTTTAAACCAACCGTATCTGTGTATTTCTATGCATGCATGCATGGTGGTGGCAAAAGACAAGAATGCAAATCAGTGTCAGTGTCCTGCAAAGAACACATTGTCAGCTTTAGCACCACAGGCTACATATTATCCACCGATTGACCGTTAACCGTTAACCAGACATGTTGACCCGGGCGTTACAAAAAGATCCTTAAATGATGAACGTTTGTCATTTTTATCTAGTCAGAAATTACTAGCTGATGTCAGACATGTTACGAGACAAGTTGTTACCTTACCTCATTTAGCGATATTATTATTACCGCAGTCTGGGCGAGTTCACGCGTCCACCACGATGCTGCTACATTTGTCATAAAGCTTAATATTTATTTATACGAACTGAAATTAACACAAAGAAATGAAACAAGGTCGGTTAAGGCCAGGGGTGACTTTATGGCAGCAGATTAAGACCTCCGCACTGAAACACACCAGATCACATGGGCGTGAACAGCTTACCGTACGTAAGCGGGTTGTTTCCGACTATGGGTTGTCAAAACAAGAGCCGTTGCGATGGTAGTACAACCAACGTTATCACTTTGCAGTGGTGTTGTTAGTAACTATTAAAGGATCTACTGTATAGTCAACTTTTTCATTTTGGCTGTTGTCAGGCTGACTTACATCCCTCTTCTATTCTTTTATATGGAATCCATATAAAAGAATAGAAGAGGGATGTAAACAAAGTCAGCCTGACAACAGCCAAAATGATTATTTGATCATTATTTTACGCATTTTGTGGTCATTTTTTAAAAGAAACACATATGAAGCTTAATTCTTTTTATAAAATATTTTCAAAACATAATTTTTATTTTAGCATCCGTTTTTCAAGAAAAAGTTCAATAGCTTCTTTAAGTACATTTACCTAAGTAGGCCTACTTAAAAGTAGTAACATTTTGAGGTATTTGTTCATTGTTATACCAACACTTTCGTACTTTTACTCAAGTAGCTACATTTTTTATTATTTCTTAAGTAATTTAGTAGGTCTACTTTTTCCACCACCTTGACTTTTATTTTGAAGCCGAATTCGGAACTCGCCCTAACGTTTGTTTCCGCTGGATTCTGGTAACTTGACGCGTCTGTCTGGCCGTGTTAGCTTCTTGTCTCCAATATGATGATCATCACACTGTCCGTTCTTTATTATTAATATTCGTGACAGTTCTTTTTTTTTCACATTAACATCACGCAGTAATCCCCTCTCTCTGGAGCCGTCCAGTTCAGTACATTTTTGAAGCGGTTTGTCCTTGAAGTTGTTGCTCAAATCTGTGAATGTCACAACAAACTCATCTCCAGCACATCATTCTGTAACTATTTTGAGTGTCGTCACTTCCGTTAGCTGTTATTTGAACGTTACGTGACTGCAATTTTATTTTTTTTATTTGTGAATCATTCCCTCGGCAAAAATACTAAACAAAAATAACAATAGATTAGTAAATGCTTCGTTTATTTATTTTTGTACTGTTTTAAATCCTCACCAGTGGCAAAGTCAAAGTTATAGACTAAATTAAACTTACTGAAGGTTTGTGTCTGTCAAAACCTGCCGCATTATGAAACACTTATTGCGACCGTCAGGTCGCAGTTACTATCAAAACCTCCACCGGCTGTTAGTCTGTCAGTCACACGTCACACTTTTGCCCTTCTCATATCTCCGCCACCGTTGCCCCGATCCATGCCAAAATTTGCACACACACTCCTTGCCTGTCAAAGCACCTCCACCCCCCATTTCTCACATGGCCCTCTTCTAGTGCCACCATGAGGCCCATTCTTGCAAAATACATTTTTGGACACTGCTCCTACAAATTTTGCCCTAAAATCACACAAATCGGTACAAATTTGGTCTACACTCATGTCTTCAACATGGATCTGTCCCATATAGCGCCACAAATCAGGACGATTTTTTCAAACACATTTTTGGACACTGCTCCTACAGATTTTGCCCTATTTCTTGATTAGGGAGTCTTACTGGAAGGTATGATAGTTTTAACTTTACTTTTGCTATTGCAAAATCTCTCCTAGTCAGAGTGATCTGTGAACTTACCAAAGCAGTTCCTCCTCCTGATCCTGTGAAGTGTGAACTAACACAAACCTGTCTCTACATTGTCTACAAATACATGCACACACAGCACTTTCCATTCCCTATCTGTGAATATCCTCATCAGTAGCTATTTAAAGCTTTTCTCTGAATGAACGCAGTGACTGATTGGGTAATTCGAACCTTTGCCTGATCTGCATGGGCTGATTCGGTTCAAGGTCAAGTTCATCTGGTACAACTCACCTGGAAAACCCCTGCAGCTCAGCATGAGGAGTGGGTGAGTATTGCTATTGAGGGCATGTGTTAGGCTACTTTATATCATTTTTATTTTTGAAGCGGTGAAAGCCGCTTCCAAGGAGTGGCGTTGTGTGTCCCGTTCATGTCCATATGGTCATTCCAGTCCAGAATGAACAGGTTTTATCTGTCCCGTACATGTGTGTCCCGTTCATGTCCATATATGGTCATTCCAGTCCAGAATGAACAGGTTTTATCTGTCCCGTATGTGTGTCCCGTTCATGTCCATATATGGTCATTCCAGTCCAGAATGAACAGGTTTTATCTGTCCCGGACCCGTACATCCAGAATATTGTGTAACGTCCGTCCCGGTCTGATGATTGGATGATTAAAAATGTCCAAAGAGACCATACTTTGAGGATTGGTCAAGCTTCACATGACAATTCGGCCCTCCAGATAAAATCATTCATTCATTCAGAATTGGAAGAATGTATAGATCACAGAGTTCATAGCTCTAGAACACATAGAATAAAAGTTCACCGCTTCACTTCGAACCGAGGTTTGTTTTTTTAGCGAACAGAAACAGTGTGGAATATTTGTAAAAAAGAAAAAAAATGTAAAAATGACTTTTCTGCAACAGACAGTGACATTTGTCACATGCATTTGTGTGACTCATAAAGAACCTTGGGTTTATGTGAAATCACGTTTGTCTCTACATTCTTTAGAGGCCCCACAATATTTGTGTCAACTTCAAACTTGGCCTGAAGCCAGTTGTGCTGCAGTGCAAAGTGGAAAGTCAGTCTGACCGGTGGTTTACCAGAACCTAAAGTCCAAGTATCTCTGCATCTGCCTGTCTGTCTTTCTGTCTATGTCTTTGTCCCTTTTATTTCCCATGTATGGAGATGAATATAACGCCATATACTGACTTCATATAGGCTAGCTTTCTGGCCAGAGTGCATGCATTCCCAACGGCGATCAGTTCCAATGATCATCAGCCTAGTAATTATAATAATACAATAATTATAATACAACAATATAATAACCAGTAAGATGCCCTAAGGGCGAGAGAGCGAGGTTGCGCACATGAGCGTGTGCACGCATCCGCCTGGGTGACGGAAGACTGCTGAGCGAGCACAGGCGCTTTGGCATGGGATCAACTTTGACCAAAAAGACCTGGTTGGTTGTTTAAGGTGGACAAAATGTGTCCATATTTTCCTAAATATAGAGATGACTGACATGACATCATGATGTTTGACGTCATAGACCACATGAGACTGCCACAATATGTCTATATATGGCCATAAAAGGTGGCCATCTTGTCGTTCGGGTTAGGGTATTCGCCGGTGCACTTGGTATGTTGTCGTTCGAAAGACCAGTGCGCTGCACTCCAGGTGTGCTCAGTGCACGCACGCACTGACCGACCCTACTCAGAAGAAGATGGGGTTTGACAGTGTGGTGCGGCAATGCAGTGTTTTGATTGGTTGACTTTCATGGCGGTGTCTCGAGCGTTTCTCAGCGGTGAACAATGGCGTCGGAAATGATAACAAAATGCACCATTTGCGGCTTGATTGGTCCTTTGGGCTTTATTGTTACACACACATCAACGTGTAAACTAACAGGCAGGCCAATGTTATGAATTAAATTACCTTTCAATAGCAACGTTACGTTAGCAACTGCTGCTTTTCAGAAAACGAACGCACCCTATATAACTATAGACTGCACTCTGTCGAGCTGACAACTTGCACCTTGTTATTTGCTACACGTAAATAAATAGAGCAGGAGTTCCCAAACCTTTTTGTCTCAGGGCACCCCATAAATATTCTTTTTAATCCGAGGAACCCCTACATTATAATTTTCACTCCCAGCACCTTATATTTATAACATATCGTCGTTGTCGGGTGGAAACCTTGTATGTCCAAAACCGTTCGTTTTTTATTTATCATTTATAAAATGTACTAAACTAGTGAAAACAGCAGATCTACAAGCACACAACGCCTCGCATCGCGAGGCGTTGTATGCTTGTAGATCGGCTGTTTTCACTAGTTTTGTGTGACAGTCTTGTATGATGAAGCAGGGCTTTACTTGACCAAAACACGTACACATTTGAAACTTGGAGATACGAGGTTTCTGCCCGACAGTGACGATATTTTAGTGGTTATGTTGCGAGGAAAACGTTGAGATAATAGCCATTTTGGTTAGAATGACTGAAATGTACTTCAAGTTTAAAATGATACTAAATTTTTTTTTCAAGTGTCCAAATAAATTCTAAATATTATCAAATTATCTCGAGGCATCCCTGGACTGCCGTCACGGCACCCCAGGGTGCCCCGTCACCCACTTTGAAAACCCACCTCACATTTGACCTTTTCCACTGGAGTCAGACACTGGGAGTCTGGGACCCCTCCCCCTGTCTCTCTCTCTCTCTCTCTCTCTCTCTCTCTCTCTCACACACACACACACACACACACACACACGCGCACGCACGCACACACACACACACACACACACACACACACACACACACACACACACACACACACACAGTCACACCACTAAACTAGGCCGCTTTTATCTCTCTTTGCTGTGTGATGTAGGCAGTGAGTTGGAGATTCAGGGTAAAGGTCATGTACCCACAATGCCGCTGGATAGACAAACTACAACTATCTGGTTTAAGTATTAATTTAGTGGTGCCACAAGACAAGCGGACCTTCTGGCACCAATGACATACTATAGGAGGCTACCTGATGACGTGAGGGACGTGCTGGCCATTGGGAAAAGCGGGACAACTCCCGAACGTCCGGTTCATTCCCGGCCGGTCCAGGCCGGCCATTAGGAAAAAAAATAATAATAATCCATTTTGGGGGCTGGGCGGCCAACAAAGTAAATCGTCACTGTCGGGCAGAAACCCCGTATCCAAGTTTCAAATGTGTAATTTTTTTTCCGCAAAGCGGAAAAAAAATGATAAATTAAAATGATAAATGATAAAAAAAAATGATAAAAATGATAAATTAAAAATGATAAATACAAAACAAACGGTTTTGGACATACAAGGTTTCCACCCGGCAACGACAAAATATAACTCATGTAATTGGCCCACTAGCTTGTCACTTGTCATGATCTGAAATGGCAAATCTTTGAGTTGCAGCAGCGCTATAGAGAGAGATCTCTCTCTATAGCGCGCAATGAGGGCCTCCAAATCTTTTTCCCGGGCTGAATCAGGGGCCCAGCACGTCCCTGTCTGATGAAGATGTATGGACATCAAAGATCGAAACGTTGTGGCGCTCTACTTGTGCCTTCATTCTTCATACTGTAGGAGGTGTTCGTGTGAATGTCACTCACGGCATGTATGTGTTTGTGTGTGTTTTAATACAGTGGTTCTCAACCTTTTCAGGTTGCGACCCCCCAAATAATCATATTTTAACTGGGGACCCCCCCCAGCACCCTGACGAGCTCTCGGAATTGTAGTTGTAGGAATTTTAGTTGGCATTTACATTACATTTACTATTTGACACTATCTGTTCTATTGTGAAAATAGCAGATCTACATGCTCACAACGCCTCGCATTGCGAGGCATTGTCTAATTGTCTAATACTTGACAATTTGGCCAATGTTTGACCAGAGGTACTAAACAAAAGATCTTAAAAGTCCTTAAACTGTCACTTTAGAAATGTGCAGATACCATGTATACACTTAATACTGTGTGTTAGTGTGTTTACTGTTGAGTGAGAAAACAATGTTAACATTTAGCTAAACATCTGGGGACCCCACAAACTACTTTGGGGACCCCCCCTGGGGGTCTTGACCCACAGGTTGAGAACCACTGTTTTAATATGCCAGAATAACTGTCATGCGTTTGGTGAGAAAATCCTTTCTTCCAAAATCAGCTAAAAGTACACTAGTATAGGGGTTTAAGTGGTTACGTTGATGTCCGGATCCCTGTGAAACTTACCGTTATAAACTCACTTGGTGCAGAACACAGTTTATGGGATGATAATACAAGATCATTATACAGCAGGGAAACATCAGACGCTTAAGCAACGTCATACACAGTTTGTGGATGAAACATATTACTGCTGCCATGTAAATAGCCTACAGTCAAGGGCTTTGCACACTGTAGGCTATTTACATGGCAGCAGTATATGTTTACTTTAGTCCAGTTCTAACTCATTTTCATGTTTGTTGGATCTGGTGCCTCACATGTCCTCGGAGTAAAGAAGAATACCACTGTAAATCAGTATAAAAAAATATAGATTTTTCCATATTTGCGTGGATGGTTAAGACCTCCTCCTCCAAATTCTGCGATCAAATTCCAACAGAACCTTTGATACATAGAGTTATATTATGCGACACCCACCAGTTCATTGAGTAGGCCTATGTGGTGACCCAGCTGGAGTTAGTTAGCTACCTACACCCACAGTGTTGGGTGTATGGTGAAAGGGGAGGGGATGATATTTTGATGTCATTATATCAGTGTATTTCAATTGGGCCTTTTGACTCGCCTGGTGGTCTATAGAGTAATGTTAACTCCATAGACACATACAAAACAGAAAAAGTACAAAACTATGGCACCACCTCTTTAATCCTTCTGCAGTCTTGAAGAGCTGACCCACTGATGTCCCCTCCACCCTATCTTCCCTCAACCATATGTTCCCTCAGCCTTAAAGAAAATCACACCCAGTGTGAAGTGAGCCGTTATTTTCATTAAGCTTCCTGTGAAGCTTGGCCAATGTGGGATGGGGTGGGACATACGTACAAACAGACAAAGTATGCATGATGGGACATACGATGTACAAACAGAAGAAATATTAGGGATTGAGGGAACATAATAGGGCTGGGGGCATGACCCCCTGCCCTGACTAACAGTGGGAGGTTCCTTTAAAAGCCAATGCCTTTTAATTGTTTTTTGTTTGTGTTTTTTTTACTTGCCAGCCTAAAAGTATTCAGTCACTTCATCCGATTCCAACTTAAGTATGTACATTCAATGTACAGTACTTTGATGATAATATTGTATGTATCATCTCATCCCAAAGATTTTTAAGAATTGGGAAAACCCTGAAAGCGAGGACAAGTCTGGTGTAAAGTTATAGCATTATACAGCCAACCTCAGCATTTGAGTTGGGAGCCAAATTCCCAGATGGACTCTACCCACTCAGCCACAGCACAGCCATCCCCAGATTCCTCCCTGACTGGCTCTATGAATACACATCACCCACACAATTAGTCATAAGTCACAGTCATTCATTGTTTCTAAGAGTAGTGACAGACAAAGGTTTAAAAAGGCGGCAAGGTATGTAAAAATGACTGTAATCTAAAAGACGTTTCTCAGCCAGTGACTCATCATCATCAGCCTGGAAGAGATCACCTATAAACCTGAAAGAGAGGTCTACTATGGCTGCAGTAGAACTCTCTTTATGTTTGAGTTTGAGAGACGACAAGAGAAAAGTATTGATTGCGACCGGCAGCTCGCAAGTTACTATGGAAACCTCCACCGGCTGTCAGTCCCTCCGTCTATCTGTCACGTCACGTCACATTTGGCCCTACTCTTATCTCTGGCACCGTTGCCCCTATCCATGCCAAACTTTGCACGCACACACACTCCTTGGCTGGCAAACCACAGAGCTATGTCGCATTGTGACATTTTATATACAGGGTACAAATAGCAGCATTTTTTTTCCTCAAAATGCATTTGAAGGTATCAGCTCTGTTTCATACTGTATGTGCAGTAGGTCTAGATGTCAATCCATGGTTTGTAGTCCTTAGGGTGGTTGTGTTTCTAGCCTTCTTTTGTCACAACAGTTCACAAATCTTGCTGCTGTGTTTGCGCATTGTTGTATTTCTCCCAGTAGATATGGGAGTTTTTCATCATTGGTCGAGTTTTCAAACTCACTTCGGGTGTGTGTAATCTGTGGGAAGTATGCGTCTCTAATGTCTTGGTATAGTGGGCAGGTGGTTAGAAAGTGTAGCTCTGTTTCTACCACATTTTGTGTGCAGTGTGTACATAGCCTATCTTCCCTTGGGAGTGGGGTCTGTCTGTGCCGGCCTTTCTCTATTGCAAGGCTGTGTTCGCTGAGTCTGTAGGCCTACCTAGTCAAGGCTTTCCTAAGTTTTGGGTCTTTTACTGTGCTCAGATATTCTGCTAACGTATATTCTCTTTTTAGTGCCAGATAGCATTCCATTTTGCTTTGGCTTTGGGTTGTCTCTTTCCAGTATGTTAGGTAGCTTTCTTTTTGTTTTCTTATAATCTGGTTTGGTCCAGAGTGTTTCCCGTTTGGTAGTTGGGCTTCTGTTTGTGCACAGAGTCCCTGTGCCAGCTGACTGAGGGGGCAACCATGTAGGTTTTCACTATGGTTGAGGGCTATGTTATGGAGCGTGTCTGGGTTACTTTCTTTTAGGTGATTATAGAATTTAAGTGCTCTCTTTTTTACTTTTATAATGAGTGGGTATCGTCCTAATTCTGCCCTGCAAGCATTGTTTGTTGTTTTCCGTTGGGTGTGGAGTATAGATTTGCAGAGTTCTGCATGCAGAGTCTCAGTTTGGTGTTTGTCCCATTTTTCAAATTCTTGGTTGGCACTCATTTTGCAGTTCACCACACACCCCTACCACCACCTGGATCAATTCACTTTGATAGTCACTTATCAACACACCTGTGTAATTCTGTGTAATCACCACAAGATGGCGACACAGCCATTCACTTGTGTAGTCGGTGACGTCACTTGTCTGCGACCCCTCTTTGTTTATCTACTAGCCTAGCTCAGCTGTGTTAAGCCATTAGCTTACTATGCCTAACCCTAACCTTAACCTCAGTAAAACTATGCCTAACCCTATCCCTAACCTCCGTGAGGCGCTATCATTCCTGCCGACGCTACGTTGTCGTTGTTGTGGATCAAAGTGTCCGCTTGCCTGCTCTGACCCGCGCTGCACAACGAGCGCTCCTGTTCTCAATCTAACTGAATCTCAAACTAACTGTGACATATAGATGCAACCTGATGGTCGCTTATCTCCCAATTAGGGAGTCTTACTGGTACTAATCCCCCCACCACTGTTACCATAAACTCCCTCTCCATCTCTCCTTCTCTCAGAGTGATGTAAACTTATACCTGCCCGCTTTAAACATCTACTATGATCTCTCTTCCCAAAAGGCTGAAGATGACAGACCTTAACTACGACAGACAAAAGTCACCCGTCCCACCCTGACCCAGACAAGTAACCCATATTAAATCCTTTGAGTGACTCATGCTGTCCTAGCCTAGCACAGCTAAACAATCCACCCATGTTAACACACGGTGGGGATGTATAGACTGCAGTTAATTAGCTGCATTAGTTTATACTGTATCTGGCTATGCCAGGCTAATGCTGTACCACATCAAGACCATCACTGCCCCCTGCTGGCTGCCCTGCAGATTGCTTACTGAGCAATCTGGCAAGCCATCGTCAAAGAAAAGGGAAAAACAGCGCCCTCTCTGTTTTGTTCCGTAACACTTCATCTGTTTGGTGTGCAATCTTTTTGTGGATAAGGCAAACCAAAGATCATAATGATGTAAAATGTCTATAAGGGGTATAGTATATATAGTATTAGTAGGCATCAAATCCTGGGGATGTAAATTCAGAAATAATTGAGCAACTATTATATCCGGGGATGTGTGCACTCAAAAGTATTTGCAGACTTTGAGTTATGTATGGGTCACAACTGCATCATACAACCATTTATGTGTACTTGTAGTCAGTCAAGAGAATGGAAGTGGGGTGGTGGCATTTCACTGGATATTATATAACTCTGTGGAGGCGACTCTTTGGCACAGTGTGTGCGCATCACCCACCCCAGGACTATACAATACAAGGACATGTACATAGGCTACTCGTATATGCTGCCGGTGGACTGCTGAGGATATAGGGGATCACTGCTCCAGAATAGTACAAAATGATGTAGGCCTACTATATGTTGCTGTGTGAGCCCAAACCTCCTAACTCCTCACACTTTCTGCCAAACCACCTAACTCCACCTGTTTAGCCCCTTTTTTTTCTTTTTTCTTTTTCATAAATCAGTGCTATTGAACACCCTTTACGTCTATGTGTTGGTTAAAACATATTGAACCAATGAAAATAAGTAAAAAGCTCTTCGGCCAAAACCTCCTAACTCCACTTGAGCTGTATGTTTTTACATTTTCTGAAAAATAAACATTTTGGATTTAGCTGGTTTTGACCAGACAGCAAAGATATGCTATTACCCTTTGTGCACACGTTCAACATGTTATTATTATTATTATTATTTATCTTCCTACAACAACACTGTTGGGTATATCAGCCCTGCATGTATAGTATATTGTATATTGAATCGTATACACTTTCATTCTTGTTTTTGATTACCGTAATTTGAGTAAATAGCTGTAAATAATTGAAAATGTTTCTATACTGTTTCATTGTAACGCACCAGTGTATAGACTCACTGTTTCTTTTTTTCTTTCTTTTCTTTTACCGAATATATCTAATGCATAGTACTGTGTTCTATTCGTCTGTCATTCAATGTTATATGAGATGCTTAAATGGTTTCCTGTGGAAATAAGCTTAGTCTTTTTTAGGATCTCCTTTTAGTAGACCTTGTACCAGTGAACTGTACCGTCATGAAACTGTACCTTTCCTTTATGCAAACCTCTAATAAAGTCTTCAATCAATCAATCAATCAATCAATCAAACCAAGACAAATTCCTTGTATGTGTAGAGACTACCTGGCAATACAACAAAGCTCTGATTCAAATTCACTATTCAACTATGCTACTGCCTCTATCTTATAGCCTGCTGCCTCCCTTTCATCTTTCTAAACCCTCTCAAGGGAGAATCAATGGACTGCCTCCTCTCCTTAAGAAAATATAACTCTGTTATCTTGCCATCACATCTGGGATGACAGGCCAAACAGAGGTTAAAATAATGAGTTGATGTAGTACCTGGGGTGTTTTAGGTGTGTCATCATGGCCCCAAGGGATTCTCGCTCTGAAAACTGAATGGTTTTATAGGAGTCTCTGCCATTAATTCAGCCTACAGAGACACATTCATGTGTCTGCAAACTGAGAACCAGCTTCAAAGTGTGTCCCTGTTCAAACAAAGATATTATTGGGATATTGCTTATTTAGTAACATATGGGTATAATTATAAAGGAAAAGGAATCACCCAACTGTAAACAATTTATGAAAAGGACTTGCTAAAGTATTAAGAAGCAAATTAAGACTAGAAGCAGTGCTCTTCCGAGCACATGCAGGTCTCCGCCAAGTCAGGTATGTTATTGTGGCCTCCTGGTGGTGCTATGTGAAAAGGGTGCCTTGTCTTCTTGGGCCTTTCACTGTGATCTGACATGCATGCATGATTTGAGGCATCTTGTTCCAAAAATGAGTTTTGCAAAAGTCGACCTGCTGGTGGCGCTTTTAACAGGCCAATGTGAAAAGGGTGGCATTTGTTCCTTGACCTAGTGAAAATCACAAGCTGCCTTCATGATTTGAGACATTTTGAACCAATCCTGCAAACTTTGGAAGCCAATGTTTGCCAATTAGGATGGAATATGAAATATCCGACAGATTCGTCTTGATCACATGACTTTAGAGATACAGTGTACTGACTTGTGTGATAAGTCAAAGTGGTGCTATAAAAGGCTGATGTGAAAAATGCAGGGCAAAGGTTTTCCCTTGGTCTCTAGGGAGTGCACATACAAGGTTTTACACTGATCAGTGGAGTTATAGGTAAAAACACGAATCAGCCTTTTATAGTGCCACCATGATGCTGATTTGAACATTTTGAAGTTGCATTTCTTCCTCGGACTGGTGGGAATGTGCATGCACAATTTCACCAAAGTTGCACGCTGTGTTCATGATTTGAGACATTTTGTTCAAAACGGACCAATCCTGCAAACTTTGGAAGCCAATATTATATCTTATAGCCAATCTTAGCCAATCGGGATGGAATATGGAAAATCGGACAGATCCATGTCTATCACATGACTATAGAGATACTGATTTGCATGATTTTTGGACCAAATATACTAGCTGTCCAAAAATCATGGCCTCATGGTGGCGCTAGATGCCCATGTGAAAAATGTGGGGCAGAGGTTCTGAATTGGCATCCAGGGAGTGTGTGTGGCTGTGTGCACAGTTTGGCAGCGACCGGGCAGGAGAGATTAGCTAGTAACAGACTGACTGACGGACGGACGGACGGACGGATAGGGGGCAAATCATAGTCTCAGCCGTGCCTTTCGGCCTTGCGGAGACAATAAGCTACTTATTAGCCTGAGGTCGTCAGGCAGGTCATTCCAGACACAACTGAGCCCTGGCAGTAAAGGATCGGGAGGCCTTTGTCGTCAGCCTTGACTCAGTAACAACCAGCAGGTTCCCGCCCCAAGACCAAGACCTCAGGCTGCACACAGCTCAAAAATGTAATTAGGGGCCAGGTCATAAAGTGCCTTAAAAGTTATCAACAAAATCTTAAAAAAATATAAAAAACACACAGGCAACAAGTGTAGGGAAGTTAAAATAAGTGTATGCAACATTTTTACCTAGTGTTAATTTAACTTAACTTCAGTTATAGTTTAAAATCTAATATTATTGTTCTTGGAGCCTATTGTTCTAGCTTAAATGTTAAAACACATGTTAAAACACACGTTTGTGACAAATGTTCTTTAGCAACAGACTAAGTAATCAGTGGAGAAGATGTGTTTTTAAGTGTCTAATGATGGTCAGTATGAAATAGTGTGACTTTCATTTCTGCAGGACAAAGTAGGCTGCTGTGAATAGAGAGCCACCCCACCCCCCACCCCCCCCCCACCCCCCCCCCCCCCGCCCACACAAGGACATCCTGTGGTGTGACCTTCTCTCCGACATCAAAGGTCAGGTAATGAGGTGGTGGGGGCGGGCCACACCTTGGATCATCACCTCTGACCTCAGGTTTTGCCGAAAACAAAGCGTTAAAAGAAGAACAAACTATAAATGATGACAACAGAGGAGGGAAAATAAAGTGTGCAATAAATAATGTGCAGAAGGGCATCCTGATGAACTGCTTCCTAAACCTTTCCATGCCAAGGACCCCTGATAGCCATGGCTTCTGACAGCAGTTAAACACATGTTATCTGATCTATACAGGGTTCCCACACATTTTTACCAATTCATTTCCAAAACTTTTCCAAAACCTTTTCAGAATATTTAACCCGATTTCCAGGACTATATAACAATAATTCAGCTCAATAACAAGTCGCTTACTCCTACGCGCAATGCCCAAAGACAGGTAGTGTATGCCAGTGGTTCTCAACCTTTTCAGGCTGTGACCCCCGAAATAATCATGTTTTAACTGGGGACCCGGCACCCTGACGAGCACTAAGAGTTGAGGAATTTTGTATAACACGTTTCTATTGTGAAAATAGCAGATCTACATGCTCACAACGCCTCGGCGTTGTGAGCATGTAGATCTACTATTTTCACAATTTCTGCCTCTAATATTTGACAATTTGGCCAATGTTTAATTTGTCATTTCAGAGGTATTAACAAAATCAATAACCAAAGACAATGCATAGCTATTTTTTCCAGGATCCTTGATAAATTCAAAAACTTTTCCAGTACTGTAAAAATATTTTTCTAATTTCAAAATATTTCCAGGAATTTCATGACCGTGGGAACCCTGGATCTATAAGCTCACAAGTCACAATTATTGAAAACATTTTTTTTTTTTTTACATATCACTTTATGACTAAAGGATACACTCCATTGCTGTTGTACTGACACAGGGGCTGTTAAGTATGACATCATTTTGTAGGCAGAGGAGAATTTCTGCCCCCAGTTTCCGTGAATCTTTTTACTATTTTTACTATTTACACATTTTTCTTCTCTTTGTTGTTGAAAGGAAAGTGTTAGAATTATACTTTAGTCGTTATTTTTGTCTCGGATCTGTTGAAATAGCGAGGGACAGAAAATGCTCTGGGGGCAGAGTTCTCCTCTGCCTACAAAATGATGTCACGGCTTAAAAGCCCCTTACACTTACACATTTGATACCTTCTGGTAAGAGTCTCTTACTTGCTTATTTAGTTTTGGGCATGAATGTTTGATATAGTTGTCCTGTTATGTGACTTTTCCCTTTTTTTTCTCTATTACTATATTTTATAACGGCAAATCGTTGGAGTTTTTTTCATGAAATCATTTCACACATTCTTTTACCCCTGTAATCTGGAAGTTGAAGTCTTAAATTACACCTGATAATACCTCATCTGTGAATTTAGTTTATGATTTGTTTTTTTAACGTAACATTAATTGCATGTGTGATAAATGATGATGTGTGGATATTATCTAGTTGAAGAAAACGTGTTAATATCGTAACAATTTTCTTGATTTACAGTATCCAAAACAATCCAAAAATCTGTAATGGGAGTTCACGGCAGAGGTAAATTCTGGGTCTGTCTATAAAACGAGATTATCACACACACACACACACACACACACACACACACACACACACAGCCCACAGGTTAGTTTTGTTTCCGTGTAGTGAGAATTCCTTGGAGGTTAAACTGGTATGTTTCAAAAATTACAACTGTCTTAATTCTACTCGTTCAACTGGAAATGCAAGAAAACAGGATTGTTCTTTTCTTTTACATAAAGGGTGTGGTCAGTCCACTCCTAGTCTTCACTGAGGACATTTGAGGGAGACCGCAGTAGCTGAGGAGAAACCCATGCAGCTTTTACTGATCCCGTGAGGGAAACTCATTCACCAAAGACAGTACAGCAGTTAAAGTATATAGATTACAGGGCAAGAAAAATGACTGTAGACACAGCATGATGTATAAAGACATCACAGTCAAAGTAACAACACATCATTAAGTTGTCAAACAATATTATATTATGCAACATAAGAAATACAGTGTGTGTGTGTGTGTGTGTGTGTGTGTGTGTGTGTGTGTGTGTGTGTGTGTGTGTGTGTGTGTGTGTGTGTGTGTGTGTGTGTGTGTGTGTGTGTGTGTGTGTGTGTGTGTGTGTGTGTGTGTTAGGTCTTTTTGGCTATAGTATCATGTGTTTGGTGGACAAACAGGTTTGAGTAGTAACATCTACCAAACCCTGTCCATCTGTCCTAGCAGGACAAACAGGTTAAACCATTAGGTCTCTGCTGATCTGAAAGTATTTACCACATGAATCCTAGTGCCCCTATATTCTGGGTGGGAATCAGAATCAGGTTTATTTGTCACATCACAGGTTCATCTGTGTAAATAACTGAGTGAAAAAAAAAGCAGATCTATAAGCTCACAATGCCTCACAACATGTTGTGAGCTTGTAGATTTGGCTATTTTGGCAAAGAGATTTGGTGTAGAGCAGGGGTCTTCAACGTTTTCAGGCCAAGGACCCCTTAGCTGAGAGAGAGATGAAGCAGGGACCCCCACAACCTTGTCATAGATTCCATATAGTTTCATTTTTTTGACAGCACAATCAACAGTGTATTTTGGATTCATGACAATTTGTGTTTTCAGATATTTAACCACTAAACTTGACCTTTTATTCTGTAATTAGTCTGCTCTTTTTCCCCTATACACCAAACCAAAAATATCTGCAAGCTCACAACGCCTGAGCTTAGATCGACAATTTTTGGCTAAAGTTCTCAGAATATGGACACTAGGGTTCAGCAAGTGGTTAACATGCTGTAAAAATGAGAAAAAAGTTTCTATCACACAAAGATTTGGAGGACCCCTTGTAGTAACTCTGAGGACCCCCTAGGGGTCCCGGACCCCCTGTTGAAGACCCCTGGCGTAGAGGGAAAACTGCAGCGGGCCAAGTTTGACCCCTGCAAGACCCCCAGTCAACGAACGCTGCTGCTGTTGTGTCTGGCAGAAACCTTGTATCTCCATATTTAATCTGTTTATGTTTGTACATAAATGAATGCCCTATTTTATACTTCAACACAGGATCTTTTTTTCCAGTTCCTGAAAAGTAAAGGTTTTGGATCGTTACCGTTTCCTCCTGACAGTAATGGTTTAAGTCAGGGGTCTTCAACAGGGGGTCCAGGACCCCTAGGGGGTCCCCAGAGTTACTACAGGGGGTCTTCTAAAACTTTGTGTGATAGAAACCTTTTTCTACTTTTTTATATTAACCACTTGAACCCTATAGGGTCCATGTTCTGAGAACTTTTAGCTTGTAGATCGGCTATTTTTGGCAAAGAGGTTTGGTGTACAGAGTCAAAGGTCAAGTTTATTAAGTATTGACGGTTCAAGTGGTTAAATATCTGAAAACACAAATTGACATGAATCCAAAATACACTGACGATTGTGCTGTCAAACAATGAAACTATATGGAATATATGAAAAGGTTGTGGGGGTCCCTGCTTCATCTCTCTCTCAACTAAGGGGTCCTTGGCCTGAAAACGTTGAAGACCCCTGGTTTCAGTAGTTAACAGCATGAAATTAATCATCATTAATTTAATCATACAGATCAATGGCAATGCATCAACAGATCATTAATCAATCAGGCAGCTAAGCATGCTGCTCTCAAGTCACATGTGACATTGTTGATCAAGAGGGCCACAGGTGATGTGTACTGTCTTATTGGCTTAGTGTAAGCAGCGTGTGGATATTATTATTATGTTCAATAAAATAATAGTGTTATTATTATAAATATGTTATCACTATAATACTGTCATTATTATTATTATGACTACTATAACAAATTAAACATAGCACTTTTCTATTGTAATATTTCAGGATCACACACACACACACACACACACACACACACACACACACACACACACACACACACACACACACACACACACACCACAGCAAAATCCCAGAGTGTTAAATTAACTTTGAGAATGTGTAAGTGGAACCTGCTATAACGGTCAACATGTCAGTTTCTGCACTCTCAGAGTTAATAATACTCTGGTCTCTGACCCGTCTACTCTTATTGGTTGATTATGTTACTGATCCAGTAACTGAAGAATATCTACTGTCTGGGTGAGAGAGACATATGCATACAGACTCAAATCTAACATGAAAATGAAGATTCTCATCTTCCATGCAATGTCATTGAAAAATCTCATTAAAATGTCTTTATCACCCTTTGGCCCAGGGGAACACGTCATGATTTTCCTTTTACCTCACATTTTTTCTGCCTATATATGGCCTTGCAGGCCTGCATTACTTTGACAATACTGCACTGCAGTAATATTTACTTTATGACATTTACCTAATTGTTATTGCCTAATGTAGCTATACCTGTATTGACCACTAGAGGTCGCTAACACACAACACTTTGAGTGGTGACAATGACATGGACATAGAGTCGTCAGAGAGACAGCGCGGTCAGAGAGGATCTGATCAGTGATGATCAATTCAAATTTCAATTCAAATGAGCTTTATTGGCATGAGAAAACATACGTTTACATTGCCAAAGCAAGTGTCAAAATATAATAAAAACAGTTGGAAATGGGGAACATAATGTTATATTTAGTTGGAGGGGTACAGCATTGTGTAACAGAGCTATGTTTATAGCCTACAGGGTATAACGTTTTTTGATCACCGAGGTGTTCTATTGACCACGGAGTGGATTTCTTTCTTACTTTTTTAATCTGTGGATCTCCCTCAACAAACAAGTAGCAATTTAAAGCTTCTAATCCGTGCAGGTAGCCTCGTCCACTACAACTGCTCCCACTCCCAGTGCGAAACTAGCCTCGTTGTCTCTGCCTTGCTGTTGCTGCAGGTCTGCAGCATAGAGTTAAAAGGTCTGCAGTCGCAGCCTCCCCATTTTCGGTGTCAAATATCTGTATGATTATTTATGTGACCCTTTCACCACTAGGTGGTGCGACTACACCCTATATCTCCACAGACAGTTTCTCCCATAATATCTATGATCTCTCCATCTTCATTTGTTATTCTCCATAATGCTGATGTAATAACATGTATTAACGCGGGTCATATTATTTTAACATTTTCATCTGTCTTAGAGCGGCCTATAATTAGAATAGGGTGCAAAGGCAGTCAATAGTTGATCTATTCCATTATTTGCCCTTCTCTCTTACTGCAATTTTGCAGGTGAGCAGATTACTTCAAATACCTGTTTGGTTTTGAGATAGGCCTATCTTAATTGTGATTCTATTCTAAATGATCAAATATAAGGCAAGCCTGTGAACCAGATTCAAACTGTTTAGGAAGGAAAGTGATCCAGCCTAAACCAAAGCATGCAGAGACTCCAAGCCTATATGTTTGCAATAAGGTGAGGGTCAGGGGTGGCAAAACAACCACTGTAAATTAACAACAAAAACAACCATTATTAATAATGATAATAAATAATAATAATTAACTTTATTTATAAAGCGTTTTTCGAAACATGGTTACAAACAGTGGCAATGCATGCCTACATATAGGCCTATAGGGCCTACATTACAAGAATGGTTCAGTTTAATCGTTGTTTGATGTTTACGCTGAAACAATTCAGCTTAAAAACAGACTAAACATTCATGTTTGGTGTGCATAAAACCTTTCTCACCAGGTAGTCAGAATATGTCTTAACATTAGACTATACTATTCATGTAGTAGGTTATGCTATTATTACAGTAGGACTAAGTAGTAGGCTAAGTAGCCTAAGCTTCTATATTTAATTTGTAGAGCACATTTCACAGAATTCTAGTCATATGGGCTTGCTTTTATGGTCAATGGCAGTGGTGTAAAGTATAAGTACATTTACTTAAGTACTGTAGGCCTACTTAAGTACAATTTTGATGTAACTGTAGGCCTACTTTACTTGAGTATTTCCAATTTACAATACTTTTACTTCTACTCCACTACATCTCAGATCCAAATATTGTACTTTTACTCCACTACATTTATTTGAAAACTTTAGTTACAAGTTACTTTGCAGATATAAATTATAGGCTAATACCGGTATATATATATTTTTTAAACATACATAGGTTGGTAGACCTACATACAACTATTGCCAAATCAACTCTCTCCATCCATAGAGTTACACGAAGGTGTAAACTACGAAGTAAGCACACTAAAAGCTGCGACAACATGTTTTGTTTTAACACTTCCCAAAACAGAAACAGTGCAAAGGCCTCAGCTGACACTTAAATCCAAACACTGCACTCTCTCTCTGTTTGGCTTCACGCCTAGTCCGGCCCGCGGCAGCCAATGGGAGCGCGGGAGTGGGGGGTTGTTGGAGGTAAACAAACCAATGACCGTGCGAGCTGATGTGGCTTTACTACGAGTTGGTGAGTCGGGCTGGAGGTTATAAATACGTCGTGATCGCTGATTCTAGGTACATTTAAACCGAGCTACGAGCAGGGAAAGTACGTTTATACGAGTTTCTTCTGAAAGACAGCACTTTAACGTACAGCGAGAGAAAGAAAAAACAAATCCTGCTACAGATCGCGCTTTAATACCGGGGATCATTTAATCTACATTTCGTGTTTTCGTGTTTTTTTTCTCGCACCATGTCCAACGGTGTCCAGTTGTCGCTCGCCATGGAGAAGCTCGTCGCGAGGAGGACCTTCCCCCTGCACGCTCGGACCTCGGTCTGCCGCAGCTTGTTCGGACCCGTGGATCACGACGAGCTGAGCCGGGAGATGGACGCCAAGCTCCGGGAGATCTCGGACAGGGACAGCCGGAGGTGGAACTTTAATTTCGAGTCCGACGCGCCGGTGTCAGAAAGCGCTGGCGAGTGCGAGTACGAGTGGGAGGCGACCCCCGCCGAGGAGAGCCCCTCTTTCTACCGGGACTCCGTAACGCCAAACCACGGCAGCAGGAGCCGAGTCTGCCCCGCTACGCCCGTCAAGGTGCGCCCGGAGCCCCGGCGCCTCGTTGCGGATTTATCGGCAACCCGCTGCGAAGAGCGTCTGGTCGGCGACGCCGCTCCTCCGTCCTCCGCCGCCGAGGTCAACCAGGAGAACCGCACCGACAGGATCAACGCAGCCGGGACGCGGAGCCGCAGACACGGCGTCCTGCGACGCAAGAGGCCGGCGGCGGACACCGCTTCTTCTGACGCGAGTACAACGCGGATTACAGGTAAAAACGACATTCATAAACGTGTAATAATAATGTCCCAATCTGGGATATGATGTATTTTTAGGCTACGGCTGTGATTGATGATAATAATACGAAAGTGATTTATATCGTCGTTGTCGGTTGTCCAAAAACCGTCCTTTTTGTATTTATCGTTTTAAAAATGATCGAAACTAGTGAAAACAGCCGATCTACAAGCACACAACGCCTCGCACCACGAGTCGTTGTGTGCTTGTAGATCAGCTATTTTCACTAGTTTTATGTAATAGTCTTGTGTGATGAACCAGGCGAAAAAACGTACACATTTGAAACTTGGAGATACGAGGTTTCTGCCCGACAGTGAAGATAGTGTGTGTGTCATTTTGACTCGGTCTAAAAGAGTCAAACAAGTGATCATGGTAACCGTGATTTCTATTATTAAAACCATTTTTCATCATTCTTTCTCTCCAGATTTCTTCGTTAAAAGAAAGAGAATGGTCGAGAGTAAATCGAGTGACCACCATCACCCCCTGTCTCCGGTCCGAGAAGAGATGACCCCACGGAAGAGAATCCGCTGAAGGTATGTGTGGCTTTTAATCCACGTTTGAAGAAATGCAAGGCATTTTATCTTTTCTTTTCTGGGGGTTTATAGGCTATTAGAACGCTGATGTGTTGTTTCGAATTAAGGACAGTTTTGGGCAGGGCCCTACACATCATTGCACCTATTAAACATATAACATGGTATACTAAGGCAAAGCTTTATAAACGACAAGGCTTTAAATATAAGTTGTGGTTTAGGACAGCTATTGAACTTTATTGCAGTTGTAGGCTAATAATGGACACTATCATGTTTTGTTAAGGTTTTAATTGGGATTTTTATATTGTCATCTCGTTTTACTGTAGTTTTTTAATTAATTTAATTTCAGTAATTTAGTAGCCTATCATTTGTGATTTGGAAAGTGCTATAGGCGATGATTTTTTTTTTAAATTATTGTTATTATTCATTTCTGTGTAATCTGATATTAGGTGTCTTATGTAATGTATAGAACAGTGTTGCAATGGTTTTGGTAGTAATAGCAGTTGTAATGTGTTTGGTATTAGTGCGTAGAAGGCAGTGAGTCAGTAGTAGTGGACTGACTGGTGGTTGTAGTAACCAGGGCTAGGAGTGGGGGAGGGGGGATTGCGTCATAGGGTGCCGGGGAAAAGCGCGCGAGAAGAGGCGCCTGCGTGCTGCGGTGCGCGGTGTCATATTACAGCAGAAAACCAAGCAGGGATTTATGGCTCTTTGAAGTTAGCCGGATCTCTGGGATCCGTTCCTTTCAAAGAGCCGTTCAAAAGACTGTCTCATTTTAGTTACTGGTTAATTTGTAGATTCTGTTGGTATAAAAATGTTTTACCCAACTTAGTACATTTTAATTCCAGTTTACATTGTAGTATTGATACTTTTACTTAAGTATAAAATTGACTCCCAATCCTCAAAAAAAGGAACGGCTCCCTATACTGCAAACCGGATCTCATCGTTCATTCTGTTGAGCCGTTCAACAGACTTGATTCGTTCACGAACGCCCCACCTCTATTCAGCAGAAAACCAAGTAGAGAGGACCCAGAGGAGTCACACTGGCTCTGTGGCTGCTCACTAAACCTGTGCTTTCAGCAGTTTTTACTTGCGTGTCGCGTCGTCGATGGTACAGATTAGAAATCAAGATTTATTACCAAAAAATGCTGCCTGAATTTGACGAGGGCGTTTGAGATAATTATGTCAATTAATTATATAGAAGAAGAATAGGTTTAAATGATGGTGGTGCGCCCTAGCCGATGCTTTAATATGATCGTGGCTGAGAGAGAGAGAGAGAGGCTGACTCATCGTGTATTTCTGGAAAAGGGTGTGGCGGTTTTTCCACTTCTCCAGAGCTGCCAAGTGGACATAAGAACTGACCTCTGTGTTTCTCTGTTTCCGCAGGTGGATTTTTGTTTGCACTATAACCACGGAGGTCATCGTTGCTTGCAGAGGATATTCCTCGGCTCTGCGGCCATCTCTGCTGAAAGCGGAGAGGACTCAGAGGAGGGCTGGGGACTGACTGACTGACTGCTCCTCCACCGGTGGGTCGCCCGGCCGGGGAGCAGCCTGCAAAAACACAGGACTGTGAAGGCGACTTCTTTGAACCGGTCGGGGAAAGGATCAGTCGAGGGGGCACTGGATGGATGATTGGGGTTGGGGTGACTTCGTATCCAGATTGATATATGTAGCATTCATGGTTGCTTTGCAATACAGCCACTTGGCAGTGTTAAAATGTTGTTGTTTTACTTTTTAACATTGTGCAATCCTTAAATGACTTAAAAAAAAATAATGTCTACACTGGCCAAAAGTGTACAGCTTTATAGAAACAACAGCCTTTAAATATTTTCAGTTTTTTATATATTATATATAAGTGCATTCATTTTTTTTCTTGTAAATGTATATATTTTGTAAGACTATTCTAACTTATAATTTATTTATGTTTCTTTATTTGTGATTGAAATGCCAGGCAGATATGCCCTTGGGCATATTTCTACTTTATTTACTGTTGTTTTATTGTTGTTTATTGCAATCATGTAGCCTTGGACAGTAGCCTACACTTGAAAACTAGGTTTCTTTGTGTCTCTGAGCCGGATATCTTTGTCCTCATTTATGTCTAAAGAATGATGCAAATAAAGTATTTTTCATTTCAATTCTAAGCGCTATATTCTACTTTTTCTCACCTTTGTAACAGCCAATTGTTTTAAATCTGTTTTAATACACCAGATATTGTCTATATTCATTGACATAGTCAAGTCTAAGGTATTCTATTGTAACCTCATACATTCCCCCTCAAAGTTCAAATGCAACATACACTATTCATGGGTTGCATTTGTAGTCCTAAACCGGCCATATTGAGGACCAACACAGGTGTTCAATTTGTCTGATTGGCATAAAACCAATGTTCTACTTTAATCAAAACACCTGTGTTGGTCCTCAAAATGGCTGGTGTAGGACTACAAATGCAACCCATGAATAGGCACTATAGTCACAACTCACTATTGTCTTACGTCTTATAATTCTCTAAAGCAGGGGTCTTCAACTGGGGGACCAGGACCCCAAGGGGGTTCTCCAAATCTTTTTGCGATAAAAACCTTTTTTGTCTCCTTTTTTATATTAACTAGTGTCCATATTCAGGGAACTTTGGCCAAAAATAGCAGATCTACAAGCTCACAACGCCTCGTGAGCTTGTAGATTGTCTATTTTCGGCAAAGAGCTTTGGTGTGGAGGGGAAGAAGAGCAGACTGAGTACAGAGTGAACGGTCAAGTTTTTTTAAAGTATTGATGGTTCAAGTGGTTAAATATCTGAAAACACAACTTGACATGATTCCAAAATACACTGATGATTGTGCTGTCAAAAGATGAAACTATATGGAAACAGGTTCTCTCAAATAAGGGGTCCTTGGACTGAAAACGTTGAAGACCCCTGCTCTAAAGTAAACACTGGAACATGACTTAAAGTCTAGCAGTCCTGCTGATCTGTCTCCGTAGTCCGTATACCAGACTAACTGAACAGAAAGGGATCGAGACAATTAGACCATTGAGAAAGTTGGCTGCTGCTATACAGCTCTCTTGGCAATGCAGCTCTGCTTTAAGGACCTGTGTGGCTGAGTTACAAAGCACACAGCGTCACCCTCAGAAAATCGTTATTGTTGCTTGAAACTCTTTGCATCCCCCCCCATCAAGGCTAGTACATGGGCTACCAGGCCTGTCTTGTGGTTCATGTTCATATGCTATTAAGGACATTAACAATAAACGCTGCTTCACAGTGCTGGCTTCATGTGTCAGCTTAGCGATGCCACTGAAAAATAATGTGGCCATGAACCTTTCATTACTTTGTAGTGACCTTGTGTAGTGAACTCAGATATACAGGGTTATTACAGTTCCATTCATTCAGGGCTGCTGGTGGGTTTGATTTGATCTGTTATTTACTTTTTGAGCTTACACATTGCGGGGCTAGTAGCTGTATTGAGACATGTTGCAGCTGTGCACGGCTATAGGCTGGGATTTAAAGGGCCTCTAAAGAACGGCAGCAGCTGCCTTTGGAACCCCGCATTGTCCCCAAGTAACACCCCACCCCGCATTCACCCCACCCATCCACTCCACAAGGCTCTGTTAAAAGAAGCACTCACACACACACTGTTTATTTACCCCGGCATGGACACACCACCCGATACACGCTACACGACAGCACCGGGCGCGTAGTAGGGCCACCTGCCACCAGCGAGGGAGAAAGAAAGAAAGAAAGGAAAAACTACTAGTCTTTTTTGGTAATTGTCCATCCGTCCATTGAAACGGGCCTATTCAACAAGGTCATACTTGCAAGGTTTTTAGTCCTTAATTGAAAGAAGGTACATTGCACTGCAGGCTTTGAATGCTGCTCTGTTCTTTCTCTTATACCAAGAAGGAATATAGAATGAAGATATACTTCCATGGGGCCTGATAGCTACAGTTAGTTCACTGCATCTGTAACATGCACGCATCTCCTTTATCATGTGTCCAACGTTTTGTCCATCCAAGAATGAGAGAATGGACATTTAGGAAAATGTACTTATCTGTTAATATCTGTGATTCTCTCTCTCTCTCTCTCTCTCTCTCTCTCTCTCTCTCTCTCAGGGATCAAATGAAATGGAAAATATTTATTCATTTAGATTTAGAATTTAGAATTTTAGATCCTCTGAAAATCACGTGAAAGGGAGGGAATGAGAAGTGCATGTGGTGATGTTGGGGGGGTTGTGTGAGATATCTTTTTTATTATTATTATGATTATTATTTTTAATTTAGATGACATGCATGTTTTGATAAATGACTAGACTGTTTGCTGTTCCAGAGCAGTGACTTTGCCAGCTCAGTGGGCAGCAGTAGCAGTAATACTCCTCTATAGGCTGGGACGCTCTTGTTTCTGATTTACAACACAATGCATCTCCCAGAGCTCCATTCTCTCCTTTTTGTTGCCATATGGCACATCCATGTAGACACAGCCAACAGCACAGGGGAGTTTATTTTGCCTTGAAACCATTTAGGGCATACATGGGCAACTGGCGGCCCGGGGGCCACATGCGGCCCCCACCTTCACTTAATGCGGCCCGCAGGTTAATACTGTAGTACTGATATATTATTGATTTCAGCTGTTACAATTCCAAACATGCAAAAAAATTACCAGCTTTAATTACTTCAGTCTATATTAGCTAAATGATAGTATTAAAATGTTATTGTATTTTTTATGTCTATTGTTTTTGTATTTAAGTTCATAAAGTTAACATAAGAACATATAAATGCATTTGAAATTTTAAAACAAAACAAGACAAAATAAAGTTACTTTTCGGGATTCCAATTCAAAAATAGCAGATCTACAAGCTCAAAACGTGTCTGTATATGCATTGTGGCCCTCTAGAGTGAGTGTGAAAATGTAGTGGCCCTCTCCATCATCAAAGTTGCCCACCTCTGATTTAGGGGGAAATATGTCATGTACGGTATGTGTATGATTATTTCAACAGTCCCTAGATGAACTACAATATGATGAAAATAATAATGTCTATGAGAAAGGTAAAACAAATATGGTAAGAGAGTTCCTGCCAATCCCAATTCAAGGCAGGAATGGGCAGGCCAGGGGCCATTCAGTCTGACTACGCGTCTCGCAACAAAGGACAGTTTTGTTTGGCCTGCCTGCATTGATAAGGAATAAAAAGAGAGAAATATTATAATGAATCTACGGCAATATCGAGCTAATTAACATCCATATATCTGCAGGGAGTCTATAGAGTGAGTCTCAGTTCAGTTATAACATTTTTAAATTGTCTGTAGTTGGGTGATAAAGGGTTAACAGCTGGTCCTGTGTTAGTTTAATGAAGTCTGTTTTCAATGTAGGATGCCTGTAGGATCGAGGCCACACACTATTAAAGGCTTTCTTTTATTAATTGACTTTATTGTCTGTATATCA